>NC_136971.1:34904621-34934621 GCF_032717465.1 Coenobita brevimanus
ACAGTAAAGCAAGAAGGTTCCCCCTACCTCCAAACCCGCTAGTTGAGACTGGTAAGAAAAAAAATGAGAAAAACCACCATGTAGCATGGAATAACTGACATGGATATTTCATAAGAAAGACTGAAAAGGAAAAGTTACATTCTATAATACTTTATCTATAAGATACCAGTATGAATAACCTACAAAAGAATATAGTAAAGTAAAATGAATAATCGAATAAATAAATAACGCATAATACCATGTATGGGTACGTTGAGTTAAAGGAGTGTGTGCGGACACATCTTGGAAACTGCGCAGCACAAGGTGTGGATGTTCACGAGTGGTGCGGCAGCCTTGCCTGGCGCAATTAAGGTAGACAGCAATCAATCAGGCCCCAATTCCGTTCATTCCACTGAACCTAGGAGCGTTCCCATGCAGGACAAACACACAAGTCACCTCCTGAAGCAGTGACCCCTGGTACTTTAAAAAAATCCCAATAGTGGTCACATGACTAACAGGGACCATCAGTAATCCACAGCCGATCACAGGTCGAAAGTATGAGTAGTGACCGTTAACTCAGGGCTATCTGTGCAGATCCTAGTCTGTGCATTTATTTGCATTCAATAATTGATCCAGGCTCTAAAAACAATAAAATAAAATAAAAATAAAAATTTATGTATATACAAGTGTTTTATTCAGGAGTAAACATATTAAGCTGGGGGTTAGATGACAAATACTTATCGAGGTGACCTTTAAAGGTCAGTACTGAATTAGAATTTATTACATTAGAGGGCAATTTATACCATATATTTACAACTCTCCTGAGAAAGAAATGCTTAGCTTTATGCGACTGGAATCGTTTCCCAATTATTTTATGCCCACTCCCTCTAGTATAATTCGAGTGATCAACTGTGAAGTATTTATCAACAGCCATGTTATCATGTCCTTTGATTATTTTGAATACTTGAATTAGATCTCCTCGTAACCTCCATTTAGTTAGGGTAAATAGATTCAGGGCTTCTAAACATTCCTCGTATGGTTTATTTCTCACTCTGGGTATCATCTTTGGCATCCTGCTCCGCACCTTTTCAAGCTTTTCCATAACCTTTTTATAATATGGTGACCACAACTGAATGCAATATTCCAAGTGCGGGCATACTAAGGGAATATACAAAGTGAGGACAATGTTTTCAGATTTATATTCAAATGCTCTACCTATGAATCCAATCAATTTATTGGCATTTTTCACAGCTTCTGTGTATTGTTTGCTTGGTTTCAAATCGTTTGTTATTATAACTCCTAAGTCTTTTTTATGGTTTACCCTATCAAGTTGGACATTATTCATGCTATAACTAGCTCTTACATTTTCACTGCCAGTGTTTAGCACTTTGCATTTATTAATATTGAAATCCATTTGCCAAACTTGGGTCCAGTTAAACAATCAATCAAGATCTCTCTGATCTGCCTGCCTTTGCAGTGCTATATCTGCTCTGTTACCTATTTTAGTATCGTCAGCAAATTTCGAAATTTTACAACATAATCCTTTATCAGTATCATTGATATATATTAAGAAATGATTAGGACCTAACACTGTAACCTGTGGCACTCCACTTGTTATGTTTATCCAGTCTGACACTTTTCCGTTTATTATAACTCTTTGCTTTCGTCCGGTGAGCCAATCTTCTACCCAACCGAGAACACTGCCGCTGAAACCAGGTGCCTTTAGCTTCTGAAGGAGTCTTTTGTGTGGAACTTTGTCAAAAGCCTTTTGAAAATCGAGGTAAACAACATCAACTGATTTAGTGTCGTCATTCATGCTCAGTATATCATTGAAAAAGTCCAGCAGATTCGTAAGGCAAGAGATATTTTTACGAAAACCATGTTGAGAATCTTTGATGAGACTGTTTGACTCTAAGTGTTTCACAGACTTCTCTCTGATAATAGTTTCAAGCAATTTGCAAATCACCAATGTTAAACTAATTGGGCAGTAGTTTTCTGGCTGTGCTCTGTTGCCTTTTTTTAATATTGGGGTTACATTAGCAAGTTTCCATTCATGTGGCACCTTACTTATTTTAAGTGGTAAGTTTAAAAAATCAGATAAAGGCTTTGCAACTTCATTCTGCAGTTCCTTCAAAACACGTGGAGATATTTTGTCCGGTCCCGGTGTTTTATTCTCTTTAAATTTGCTAATTGCAAGTAGTACATCGCGATCACTAACTGTAATGTCAGTGATTATGTTGTCCTCGTCTATAGGAATGTGGGAAACAGCAGGAATCGTATGTATAATTTCTATAGTAAATACTGACGCAAAGAAAGTATTGTGAATTTTTGCCCTCATAGTTTCATCATCAGTGTGCTCTCCGTTATCTGTGATTAAGGGACCAATTGTCAGTTATTACCTTTTTGCTTCTTATGTAACTGAAAAATTCTTTGGGATTTGATTTACTGATACTTGCAAAATGTGCCTCAAGGTTTTTCTTACTGTATTTAATTAATTTTTTTGCTTTCCATCGAAGGGCATCGTATTTATTTTTATCATTTTGACTCTGTGGTATTACAATTTTTATATGCAAGATTTTTTGCTCCCAGTGTTTAATGTTGGAGTTCCACCATTTGGGTTTAGAATTTTTGGCAGGCCTTCTGTTGCGCATTGGAATACACAACCTGACAGCACTGTTGAGGGTTTCTGTAAAATAATTCCACACGTCATTAATATCTAAAGTTGTTGCAGTAGGATGCCAGTTACCTGCACCAACAATTGTCTTTAATTTCTTAAAATTTGCCCTCTTAAAGTCAGGCACTTTCTTGCAACTGGCCCTGACATTGCCTTCACTGATTTTAATGTTAAATGTAACTGTGTGATGATCACTTGTACTAAATTCTTCTCCTACAGTAACATTACTCACTACGTTTTCTGATATGGCTAAGACAAGATCTAGGATTTTAGATCTACGAGTCGGATAATTTACAAATTGATAGAGAACTTTCCTGCAAGTTTGTATATAGGTCTAATCCAATGTGTGAGGATAGCGCTTCTCCCAGTTTTAGAACTGGTAAATTAAAATCACCAAATATTACAGTGTTTTGCATACAATATATTTCGGCAATTTGATTGTAGATTTCATTATCGATGTTGAGTGCCTGACTGGGTGGACGATAAATTAACCCAAGTGTGATTTTATTACAAGATTCATTCCTAAGCTGAAATAAATAGTGTCAATGTTTTCAATACATGGTTTGGTAATTACGACTGAATGAAATCCTGATTTAATATGTAACAACACACCGCCCCCAGCTCGATTCTTCCTTTCACTACTGAAAATGTGATAGCCTGGTAAATTAAACTCTGCTAGAAAATCTCTTTGCTCAGTATTTAGCCACGATTCTGTTATACCAATTACGTCATAATCTTCAGTAAAGACAAGGGCCTCTAAATAAGAAAATGTATTACGCAGACTACACGCATTCACAAAAATGTGTTTTCGTTTCCAATGTGTGAAGCTTCCATTACTTATTGACTCATCGGATCGTATGACATCTATGTTTACCTCCCTTGATGCTTGTTTTTTCTCCAGAAAAAACTTACTGCATCATTAAGCAAATGACTGAGACGTGCAGAACCAATGGCATTCAATTGTATTCCATCATTCGCAAATGATGTTTGCTGCTCGTAAAATTGGTTCCATATGTCAATGAACTCAACTCTTTCCTGAAGGCAAAGTGACCTGACCCTGTTTTTTATCCTAAATGCTTTACTGAGGAAGGCAATCCCTGTACCAATCCTTGGGAGTATTCCTGAAATTAAGATGTTAGTTTTCTCCTTGTAGGATCGAATCCTCCTCCTGTACTTCTCTATCAGCTCCTCTGATCGGGTCTGTGCGACATCATTTGTACCTGTATGAATGATAACTAGGTTGTTATTTTCCGCTTTCTCAAAAACATCATCCTCAGCCTCCATTACGTCGTCTACTCCTGCACCTGGGATACAAAAACGCTTTCGTTTAGAGGGTGCCCTGCCCCAAAATTCAACTAACTGACCACGGATGATGGAGTCCCCCACAACCCATGCCTCATGGGGCTCTTCCTCTACTTCTGCGAGAATCTGAAACTTGTATGTTGTTTCTGGAATGATGCTCCTTTTCCTTGCACCATTCTGCACTGGCTGGAACTCATTCTGTACGGTGGGGGGAGAAGTAACTAAAGGAGGAGGGGGATGGTCAGCCTGTACTGCAGTTGGCCTAGCAGTGACATTATCCTCTGCAGTGTGTCCGACATTACTCGCAGTGAATTCCTCCAGCACATCAACTTTTTGGGTCAGGCTGTTGTTTTTGTTTGTAGCCTCATTCAGCTTGTCTTCTAGGCTCTGATGTAGTTTGCACATTCTGCAAACAAAGGTGCAGTCCATATAAAAGTATTCGGTGAAACTACTGTAGCACGTTACATAAATGATGTTCCGCGGCATTCTGAAATGCAAGGTAACTGCGAGGATCGATCAGAGAAAAAGAATCCGATAATACTGATTAGTACCTGGAAGAGATATTGGAACAAGAATAAGTTACATACAAAGCCTGCTAGAAGACTGACAATTTATGCAATGGTTACAGGTTTACCTGGTGGGGGCCTTGTTGCTGTTTAGAACTGTACAGGTATAGCTACCTTACTGGTTAGTAATACACCTGTTACAAAGAATGGAAAGTTAACCGTTACCTGGAATGAAGAACTAAAATTATACAGCCTGAAATACAACAACAATGAAGTCACAACAGAGTCTTACAATACACATATAGACCTATGTATATTATCACCTGAAAAGTTACAACATATGAAAATAGAATTATATCTTACCTGTAAGGATATCTGTAAACCTGGGATATAAACTGTTTTCACTGGTGAAAAAGAAAAAAAAAAAACTAAGGGAATAGTACTTACAACACTGCACAGGGGAATGCTTAACACTAAATACACCTAGTACTGTATACTGTACCAGACTACAGTTGTTTACGTCTACCAACACAACGGCGCCACCCACAGTCACAGATGATTGTCACAAACTGCTTACATCATAACAAAATTCGCTCCCACACTACTGTTAATACACAACAATTAAAACTGAACTGCTGTATCACTCCAAAATACAGCTTAGTTCGAACAAAGACATGTCAAAACATTACAAAATTCAACTCAGCCTACAACATCAACTCGAACAAAGAAATCAAAACAAAACAAAGCTCCACTCAGTTCACTTACAGCACTGAACCGAGTTATAAACTGTTCTTAATGGCGAAGCAACATACAGTTAACACTCACCCAATCGTAGCTCTAAATTTACACAGGGTAATACTATTCACTTCCACGAGAACAATAATCACCCACCGCAGTCACCCTATTTGGCGCCAAACGTAGATAAACAAACGACCAGGCAGAGCTTTTCACACTTAAAACACAGGAAAAACTCTAGCATACACTGGACTTTCACTGGAATAATACTTCCAAGACACTTGTAAACATAGATGCACTATTTGCACACGGAATAATCACTCAAATTCACTCAAATCGTGTAAAAACCGGTGAGTGAGAGCGGAGCCGTCCTTCCGCAGCGGGGACAACGGAGAGAGTGAGTTACATAGACACACAGACCAGTCACCACACAGACCTTACGGTCCCTACGAGGTGGTCCGGCCTTAATACTATTATGCCTTAATACTAATACAGTGCATAGAAGCGGGAGAAAAGGATAGTACTGCAGAAGGCTCTCTCCCCCACCCTCCAGACTCTCCGGCATTTGCCGTACAGGAAACAACGGAGGAAGTAATACCTTGCAGGAATGAAAAACCTGAAGGAATTTTATAGGACCGGCAGAAAGTAGAATAATATGGAAAAGGAAAATTTGGGCATACAGCCACATACTCTATGCATGCATTTATATATATATATATATATATATATATATATATATATATATATATATATATATATATATATATATATATATATATATATATAAAGATGAATAGATTGTTTGTCTATTATATACACTCTAAAATATTGTCTGTGTCTAATAGATAGATGAATGTAGATGCGAATATGCAATAATTGCTCCATCCTAAGTAAACGATACCAATTGCGTCAAGATACATGTCCAGTCTCTTTTCAAATATATTTATGGTACCACTCTCAATCACATTCCCAGTGAGTTTATTCCATTCACTTACAACAGAGTAAGTGAAGTTTTTGGTTGTATCAAGATTAGCCCTCCTTGCTTGCAACGTCATACTATTTCATCGAGTTACAGTCTCGGCAAAGACTTTGAATAGCTTGCTTGAACAATATAACTAAAGCCTTTTAGAATCTTAAAACATTCAATCAGCTGTCCCCTGAGTCTTCGTTTTCTAAGAGAGAATAAGTTTAATTCCCTGAGTCTCTCGAGATATGGTTTATTCCACAGAGACGGGATTAACTTGGTAGCCCTATGCTGGACCACTTCTAGTATTTCTATACCTTTAATTAGGTGAGGCACCCAAAACTGCACTGCAGACTCTAAGTGTGGCCTGACTATGCTTTTGTATAGGGGGATTACAATATCTTTGCTTTTATATGTAAAATGTCTTTTGATGAAACCTGGGGTCCTGTTGGCTTTATTGGCAGCAGAGATACATTGATTTGAACATTTTAGATCATCTGAAATTAGTACTCCTGGATCCTTAACTAGTGAGGACTTAGCTAATGATTTGGCCCTTCATTTCGTAATCATACCTTTTGTTTTTCCTCGCACGTTGCAGTACCTGACATTTACTTACATTGAAGGGCATTTGCCATTTTTCTGACCAGCTGACAATTTTGTTAAGGTCATTTTGAAGGCTAATTCTGTCTTCTTCAGTTAATGTGATGCCAATTTTTGCATCGTCTGCAATTTTAGAAATGAAGTTGTTTAGGCCAACACCGATATCGTTAATATACATAATAAATAGGACTGGTCTCAACACCGATCCCAGAGGAACACCACTGGTCACTGGAGCCCAGTCTGACTCCACTCCATTTATAACGACTCGTTGCTTTCTCTCACTTAACCAGCAACGTATCCATCTATGAATATTTCCGTCAATTCCAAGTGATCTTACTTTTGTCACTAGTTTTTCATGCGGCACTTTGCCAAAGGCTTTCTGGAAATCTAAGTAGATTATATCAAGAGACCTGGTACAATCATTCATTTTAGAAAGTGTATTGTAAAACTCAATTAACTTTGTCACGCATGATCTCCGCGTTCTAAAGCCATGCTGGCTGTTCCTAATTACGTTATTAGTTTCTAGGAACTCAACTATCCTATCTCTAATTAATGATTCGAGGATCTTTCCCAAGACAGAGGTTAGGCTAATTGGTTTATTATTACCTGGTTGATCTCTACTGCCCTTTTTAATATATAGGAGTCACGTTAGCCAGTCTCCAGTCTGCTGGAATCTTTCCTTGTTGTAGGGACTTGTTAAAGATAGATGTTAGAGGACTGCATATTACATCCACCACATTTTTCAGTATTTTAGGGTAGAAATTGTCTGAGCCGGGTGTCTTATTACAGGTCATTTTATTAAGTTTATCTTTCACATCATTACTGCTAGTATGCATACCACTTAGTGCATTTTGGATTGACATTTGATGCTCTTCCATGGTGTCATTGGCGTCTACCGTGAAAACTGAACTGAAAAACATATTTAAAGTAGAGGCAGTTTCCTTATCGTCCAAGATATGAGCACCCTCGTCGCTGATAAGTGGACCAATGCCCGCCTTGAGTCTCTTATTACCGTTAATGTATCCATAAAAAAGTTTAGGATCCATAGAACTTGTTTCTGTTCTATCAGTTTCAACCTGTTCGTTAGCTGTTCTAATGAGTTTTTTAACTTCTCTTCTACTACTGATATATTGCCTTGTGACTAACTCACTGGTGTGACTTTTAAGCAAGGTGTGGAGACGGTTTCTTTCTTTAACTGCTCTGCTAATATCGGCATTAAACCACGCTGGATTGTTTCTACCCTTGTTTTGTCTAGATTTTATTGGCATGTACTTGTTTTGAGCAGCCATGAATACGTACTTAAATTCTGCCCACTTTTCGTTTACATCATTAATTCTTTCTATGTGTTTAGCTAGTGTACTGAAGGCGTCCCTTAGGCCGTTAAAATCTGCTTTTTTATAGTCCGGCATCTTAGTTTTACTTGTACACTCATTAAGTGAGAGGTTCATGGAAAATCTTATGAGATTATGATTGCTAGATGCTAGATGTTCACCCACAGTGAGGCTTGAGACATATCTCCATTTGTAGTGATTACAAGATCTAAGATATTGCCATGGCTTGTCTGTTCCGTGACACATTGAAATAAAAAGTTATTCTTAATGAAATCTAACATCCTTTTGTCATTATTACTGCTTCCGGTAACTGTATTCCAATTTACTGACGGCAGGTTGAAGTCGCCGGTAATCAACGTTTCGTCTCCATCGAGAACTTCCTGCAAGGTACTATATAGTTCTGTGTCTTCCTCTGGAGTATGAGGAGGACAGCGGTAGACCGTAACAATATTTATATTCATATTTCTTAAACCTAATTTGACACAGACCAGTTCGGTGTTCTGTCCACTTAAGGTTACCTCTGTTGGGCTTCAGTGATTTTTTACATATATCCCAACACCACCTCCTAGGCGTCCATTTTCTCTGCATTTATAATCAAATTTATACGAGTCTGGTATTCAGATAATAAATCTCGGTTACCTATATCAAGATGCGTTTCTATTAAGGCTATTATATGAAGTTCTTCGACACTTAGAAGGATTTTGAGTTCGTAAACTTGTTTCTAAGACAGAGAGCATTGAATGATAATACTTTAATTTGCTCTGCGGTTGGCTCTGACTGTAGGGCTAATCCGGATACACCATCTCCCCTGGAATTAAGATTTAGTTTCCCTGGGTCAGTGAAGGGGTGGATAGGAAGGGAGAGGAGAGGGAGGGTGACTGCGCGACTGTGCGATTGGGGGGGGGGTGAGGTGAGGGTGAGGGGTGGGGCTGGGGTGATGGGCGAGGTGGGTGAGGTGGGAGCGTCCGTGAGGTCCGCAGGGAGCGCAGGTGTTTCCGCTACACCTGCATTCTGGTGTATTTTAAAAACGGCCATATTTATCAATGACCCCATCTCTGCAATTCCTTTCGCATTTAATTGTAGACCATTTTGTCTAAAGAGGCTTGGCTTTCCAACAAATCTGTCCCAGACATCATTGAAATATATGTTTTCTCTGGTACACATTTCCTTAAGGACTCCATTAATTTCCACTACTCTGTTCCTGCAGTAAGATTTGGAACGTAACCTTGGCAATATACCATTCACCACGCACTTATTTGACTTATTTTTCATTTCTTTTAGAAGGGCTTCATATTTCTGCATGATATCTTTGGTGGTAACTCTACCTCCGTCATGTGCTTCGTTTGTTCCTACATTTACTATAAGACATGCATCTCGACTGACTGGTGTACTTGCATTGTCTTAGATGATCATGTCAATCTTGCTGCCAGGTACAACCTTCACTAATCTTTTCTTACCTTTATTATTTGATACAAAGGCAGCTCCCTGGCCTCTTAATATAGAGTCACCAACCACCAGTGTGGTGCTCTCCCTAGTGCTGAATTTGGTCTCGTGGTTAAGTCCACTTGCTTTGTTTATATCCTGGCTTCTGTGTTTAACATTCTTATGGACGGCTTGTTTTACTTTGCTATATTCCCTTTCATCACAAAGAACAGAAAACCTGTTGGATGGAGAGAGAGAGAGAGAGAGAGAGAGAGAGAGAGAGAGATTTTTATAGGATGGTATGTGAAAGACAAACACAGATTTAAAAAGGCTAAACAAAATCAGTAGGGCAGGAAGAGAAGGAAGACGAGGATGAGGCCTGGGGAAAGGCGAGGGAAGGAGAAGTAGAACTGGAGGATAGGAGAATAAGAGGGTTAAGAAAAAGAGAGGAGCAGTAGAGGAAAGAACTGAGAAAGAGAAGATGAGAGAAGAGCAGGGGAGGAAATTGTAAGTGGTAGATTGGGACGAAGAGGAGGAGAGAATTGTGAGAAGGAGGAGTAGAAGAGCGGCACAGGAAAGAAGGAAGTAAGAGTGGGAGAGGGAAGAAGGGACGACGAGGATGTAGAGATGAAGGAAAAGGAAGAGGAGGAGGAAGGAGAACACCAGGAAGCCAAGGGAAAGAAAAGTTGTAGAGGGAAGTAGATGATATGAGTGAAAAATAAAGACAGTGGAAAGAGTAAGGGGAGCAGAGGAAAGAAGGTAAGAAGACAGAAGGATATGAGGAGAAGTAAGAAGACTGGGAAAGGGACGAGAAAGGCAATGGGGGAAAAGACGACGACGACGACGACGACGACAACTACGAAGAAGAAGAAGAAGAAGGAGAAGGAGAAGAGGACGAGAGGGAATAAGAGGAGGAGATCGAAGATGAGATATCGAAATAACACGAAGGGGAGGGTGAGTCCGAGATAGATTAGAAGGGAAGGCAAACGGGAAAAAAACTACTGATCCTTTTGATGCCGTTTTTATAAGTAGGATGAAACTGTGAGAAGTATGGGACGAAAGAAAAAAGAACAAGGACACAAGAGCTGTTGAAGGAAGAATGGGAGTAAAGGACGAGGTCATGGAAGAAGGGGAGGAAAGGAGTGAGCTGGAGAATGGAAACCAGGAGACAGGGGGAGAAGAAGAGTAAGAGAGAGAAGAAGAGAGGGAAGAGGAGAAGGAGAACGGGAATGACTAAGAGGTTGAGAAGCTGGAAGCCCTACAAAGTCCCTAGTTCTAACGAGAATGAGTGAACATGTGTGTGTGTGTTTGTGAGAGAGAGAGAGAGAGAGAGAGAGAGAGAGAGAGAGAGAGAGAGAGAGAAAGAAGGAGAGAGAGAGAGAGAGAGAGAGAGAGACAGACAGACAGACAGACAGACAGACAGACAGTCAGACAGACAGACAGTCAGACAGACAGCCAGGCAGACAGTAAAAACAGGCATAATCAATGACAAACACACACACACACACACACACACACACACACACACACACACACACACACACACACACACACACACACACACACACCACAGATACAGGAGAGAGAGAGAGAGAGAGAGAGAGAGAGAGACAGACAGACAGACAGACAGACAGACAGAAGGGGGGAGGGTCGCTGACATAGGGATTTAAAAAAAAAAAAAAAACGGCCTGAAGGTATCTAAAGTTGGCCAGCTATGTATAAATATACTGAAAAAACTGTTTTAAGTTTTGCATTATGACATAGACTGGAGAGGAGAGAACATATGAATGAGGCTGCGTGCCCCCTCTACCGAAGGAAGTAGGGTGGCAGGTAATGAAAGTAATCTAGTGAATGTTTTCAATAAAGGGTTGCACTCACACACACAGAGACACACACACACAAACGTAGACACACACACACACACACACACACACACACACACACACACGCACACACTGTTCGTCTTTGCCCCATGAGGAGCGTAGGAGCCCGGGGCTAGGCAGTTGGTCCTGACATTTAAGATGAGAGTGACCAACCTCACTCATCCCTGTCACGGGGTTTTTATAATATCACGGTAATTTTGAAATAAATGCTTAAATATTATTCAATTGATATTAATATTCAATAATATTAAAGAGCAGGGATAATGATTGTCTTGCTAAATCGTGCAACGATTCTCTAAG
Organism: Coenobita brevimanus; assembly: GCF_032717465.1. Lineage (NCBI taxonomy): Eukaryota > Metazoa > Arthropoda > Malacostraca > Decapoda > Coenobitidae > Coenobita > Coenobita brevimanus. Next base: position 34,916,318 of record NC_136971.1, read on the forward strand.
AACGAGAATTTAAAAACTTTCTCAACGGTACACAGCAGAGACTAATTACTCACAATTGCTGAATTACTGTACTGTTAGCCTCTGGAGAAAGTTACTTCACCCCTGACAATAAATAACTAATACTAATAATAATATCAGGCTCTTGCTGATGCTTTAACTCCTATCTGGCACAACGGATTTTAAGTTAATACAACAAGACTGGTCTAAGTACCAGTTATGAAAGCAAACGTTTATGCAAGCTAGGAGCTATATGGAAAATAAGCTTAATTTGGAGAAATGAAACAAGATTTTACTTTACATTAAGCTCAAGAAAAAGAACTGTTAAATTTATTGATTACAAAAAATAAAAAAATTTAACCTTACAATTCAAATCAAATTAATGAGACGCACTCACTCACTCACACAAAAGCTAAATACTTACGCCTAGGAAAAAAACACCTTAACTAAACTCTTAAGACTACAAAATACAAAAAGGAAATACTGTAGTCGATGAATGCTTTGTATCACCCAGGGGGTGGGAGTTTGAAGAAACTGTACTCTGTGGAGCTTGGATGCTAGCTGACCTCTCACACTTCTGGAGCACAGGACCTCTCTCCGTCAAGGCAACAACTAGACTGAATTCAAAATACATTGTATGGGCAGGACGCACAAGCCACCGGAAGAAGGCGTGGCTAACGGTTAAGGCAAGCAGAGGCGAACGATAAAGAAACAATTGTATCGCTCAGTAGAGCACTTAGTGACGTGCATTAAATCGGTCACTTTTGAAAGTGACGAATGTTTTGAAAAGTATACTCCAAAATGGAGGGAGAAACGGTTAGCTGAGCGATACACAGTGAGTTTTCCACTAATAGTTCGTGACTTCTCACAAAAGGGAAATGTCGCGAATTGATTCGTGACATTACGCCCTTACAAAGTTAAATTTTTTCCTTATGGGAAAAAATTTGTGGATATATATATATATATATATATATATATATATATGTATACATCCTAAGTCATTCACACAAGATTCACACTGTGGTGTGTGTGCTATCCTGCTACAGGAGAAAGTCGCAGTCGCCAGTGAGCGAAAAAACCTCGTATTTACATTAATAGAAGCAAGCTTGAGGGAAAAACTCCGTGACGACGGTGAAAATCCTGTACTCAGGTCAAACTGAGTGAAAATTCGCTACATTTACACTGACAACTAATTGTTGTGTAGCGTGGTGTATGTAATACACGGTGTAGGTGTGACAGTTGTAGTGTAACTGTACCTACGTGTAAAATGACACAGTAAATAATAATATGGTGACGACGAAGGCAGAGAAGAGGCGGCAGCGTGCGGCAGACGATCAGCTGGCCCGCACAGCAAAACTGCTACACCCATTGCTGAACCTGCAAAACCAATTGAGGTGGAGCATCAAAAGTGTCAATGAGACAAAATTTTATCATGTTACAATTACTCTCTCTGCCTAGCAGTCAGTGCTACGACGTACATTCGAGGTTGCCATTAATTATAGCACACGATTATGGTCGGCAAGTTGAGAATCCTTGTGCAAACTCGGGTCTTCCATAGCCTCGAACTGCACACGGGTCCTCAATCTTTATTCCTAAATTTCCGACAGAGGATGCCTATCCTGGTGAAATATTATTCGCCCATCACACTAAAATAGAAAATAGGAGGAAGTGCCTTAACCTACAGTACTTATATTAGTATCGGAGAGCTGAGAATCCTTGTGCAAACTTGGGTCTTCCATAGCCTCAAGTCGCCTCTGCGGAGTTCTCACTTCCCCCTTAACCTACAATACTTATATTAGTATCGGGGAGCTGAGAATCCTTGTGCAAACTCGGGTCTTCCATAGCCTCAAGTCGCCTCTACAGAGTTCTCTCTCGAACTTCCCCCTTAACCTACAGTACAATACTTATATTAGTACCGGGAAGCTGAGAAACCTTGTGCAAACTTGAGTCTTCCATAGCCTCAAGTCGCCTCTGCGGAGTTCTCTCTCGAACTTCCCCCTTAACCTACAGTACAATACTTATATTAGTACCGGGAAGCTGAGAATCCTTGTGCAAACTTGGGTCTTCCATAGCCTCAAGTCGCCTCTGCGGAGTTCTCTCTCGAACTTCCCCCTTAACCTACAGTACTTATATTAGTATCGGGGAGCTGAGAATCCTTGTGCAAACTTGGGTCTTCCATAGCCTCAAGTCGCCTCTGCGGAGTTCTCTCTTCCCGCTTAACCTACAGTACACGTGTATGTACAGGCCCTGGACATACTGTGTCCTGTGGGGCCAACAAGTGAGATGTCAGGTCTACACTTTTGACTGGGAACCAGGCTAGTCCTTGGATTACTCAAATCTCTGAGGATGCCTATCACGGAACCCAGCATACAACAACTGCCCATGTTAGTCAGCAGTTAGTAGGCGAGACATCAGGTCTGCACCTACGTTATCACTTCCCTTGATGTATCTCACAACAAGGTTAAACTGCTGTAAATACAGTGTCCAGCGTGTCAATCTTGCATTAGCCGTCTTGGTCGTGCTAAGACTAGTGAGTGGCATATGGTCAGTTTCCAGAACAAATGATGCCCCAAATAAATAATAATAATATTTTTTAACACCATCAACCACAGCCAAGAGTTCCTTCTCAACAGTACTGTAATTCCTCTCGGCGGGTTTTAGCCGACGGCTGTGGTATGCCACTGGGAAGATTCCACCTTCCGATTCCTGCATCAATACGGCACCTACTCCATCTTGTGAAGCATCAGTGCGCAGTATGAAAGGTTTGCTGGAATCAGGCAACTGCAAAATGGGCTCCTTGTACAACATATTCTTGAGGGTGGCAAAGGATCTCTCTTGCGCTTCGCCCCATTCAATGGTGTTTGGAGCATATTTCCGTAGCACTTCGTACAACGGTTGGGCAATGAGAGCAAAGTTGGGGATAAAACTCCTATAATATCCCACTAGGCCAAGAAATGCCCTAACCTGTTTCTTGGTCACGGGTCTCGGGGCTTCTCTAACCTTCCTGATCTTGTCACCCTGACACCTGCAGTGATTGTTGCCAACAATATGACCGAGGAACTCCACCTCACTGTGAGCAATCTTGCATTTGCTAGGCTTCACAGTCATGTTGAAACTCTGGAGTCTACCGAAGACAATTTCCAAGTCTGAGGTGCTCCTCCAATGTGGCAGAATGAACGAGGACATCGTCAACGAACATCTCTACTCCTACAATACCATGGAGCACTTGTCTCATGGCACGATTGAATACTGCTGGGGAATTGGTAAGTCCAAATGGGAGGACTTTATACTGGTACAACCCCCTAGGAGTAGCAAAGGCAGTGAACTGACGACTCTCAGGATGAAGGGGAATCTGGAAGAATCCCTTTGCTAGGTCGAGCTTCGTGAAATATCGTGACCCTGCCAGCTTGGAGAAGATGGCAATATGGTCACCCATTGGCTCAGCATCCACTTTAGTGATTGCATTGAGCCTTCTATAGTCGCCACATATCCTGACTCCACCATCTTTCTTGCGAACTACTACCATCGGACTACAGTAAGGAGATGAGGACTTTTCGATAATGCCTGCAGTCTCCATGTCAGCAATTTCCTTATCTACTGCACCCTGTAGTCGCATCGGATATGGCTTAACCTTTATAGGAGCATTGCTGGTCAACTCAATTTTATGACACGCAACCTTTGCAAGTCTAGGTTGGTCTGAGAAGACATCAGCATACTGACAGAGCAGTGACCATAAGGCATTTTGGTCCCCTACTGCTAAGTCAGGGTTAAGTAAAACATCTCCGACAGTCTCTTCCTGATGGGACTGAGCGGTTAAAGGCTCGTCATCATGGTCATCAGCTGGGATCACCGCAGCTGCCCTGGTTTCTTCCAGTGGCTGGTCACTATCATCAGCTACTAGTAGGCCAGTCTCCTCGGGGTCTGACTCATGATAAGCCTTCAACATGTTAATGTGGAACCTTTTATGAAGATTCCCCATCTGTATTATGTAGTTGAGGTCTGAAATGCGCTCTACTACATCGAATGGACCCTTCCACTGCGCCAACAACTTGTTCTGGGCAGTGGGGAGTAATACCAAGCATTTATCGCCTGGACTAAACTTCCGAAGCTTTGCCTTCTTATCATAATAACCCTTTTGAACTTCACGCGCCTTGATCAGTTCTTCCTTAGCTAACTCGCACGTCGACTGGAGGCGGTCAGCCAAATCAAGGACGTAGGTGTAGGTGGTCTTGACTTCGGGGTCGGGTTCTTCATCGTCCCATAACTCACGAAGGACTTGAAGTGGGCCCCGGACCGACCTCCCATACACCAGTTCAAAGGGTGAGAATTTCAATGAATGCTGTGGGGCTTCTCGATAAGCAAATAGAAGAGGAGCAATGAACCACGGCCATTCCTTTGGCTGTTCGGCGGTCATCCGCCTCAACATCTTCTTGAGAATTCCATTGAACCTCTCACACAACCCGTTACACATGGGATGATACGGCGTAGTTCGTAAGCCTCGGATGGACAGCAACCTGAACGTTTCGTTCATCATTGCCGAAGTGAACTGCGAACCCCGGTCGCTTAAGACCTCCTTAGGGATACCTACACGGCAGAACACTTCAATTAATGCCTCATCAACAGTGACGGCCTCTATATTCTTAAGGGCCACGGCTTCAGGCCACCGTGTGCTGAAATCAACTATAGTGAGGATATACTTTGATCCATCACTAGCCCTAGGAGAGATTGGCCCAACTATGTCAACTGCTACTCTCTCGAACGGTTCAGAGATTATGGGCATTGGCTTCAATGGTGCAGGACGGACACGTCCCTGGTCAGTGGTACACTGACACACATCACAGGAACGTACGAGCCTCGTTATTTCCCGTCCCATTCCTGGCCAGAAAAAGTCAGCATGGATGTGGTCAGAGGTCCTCTTTTGACCCATGTGACCTCCCATCGCTGAACAGTGACCTAATTCAAACACTGCTCGGCGATACTTTGCAGGAACGACAAACTGCAGTCGAACCTCACCCTGGGGTGTCTGTGACTCACGGTACAGCCGTCCTCGCTTACGAAGGAACCTGGCTTGTCCTCCCCGTGAATACTTGATCACTTTACCCTCCAGCTTCTTGCGCACTGAGGCAAGTGTCGAGTCAGTCTGTTGCTCTTGGACAACATCTTGACTACGAATCAGATCTTGCGGCGTTGCGACGGTCAACGGAGTGACGCGATTTGGAGCCTTGGCCATGGCTCGTGTTATCGCAGCAGCCGAAGTCTGAGTAGCAACATCTACGGCACAACTATTTTTGATGCCAGCGATGTTGCCTAATATGAGGTCAAATAGAGGTTCTGGCATGACAACTGCAAGTGTCGTACCAGTATAAAACGGAGATGCCACCTGGATACGTGCCTCAGGGAACAATCTCACTGATCCATCAATAAGTCTAACTTGGATCTGTCGACCTGTATACTCATCAGGCCGAACTAAACTCTGCTTAACAGAGCAACCTGAGGAACCATTGTCCCTCAGGACATTTACAGTAACACTTCCCACAGACCCTGGCTGAACAAGAAAGGCAGTGTTGCTGGTGGAAGGGTCTAAGGAGGTAGCAGCCAGTCATTCATGAGACTGCAGAACAACCGATGCAGCAAACGTGGCGCCCTGGGAACTAGGTGTCTGAGGAGAGTTCATGGTCGGAGGGGGACTTGTGAACTGTTGGGAAGTACCTGTACTGGTAGAGATGACACCACCGGGTACTTGTGGAATGAAGGCTGCATTTGCCTCCTGCCTCCGATACACTAATTGACCTGACTGAGGGTTACGTGGCTTGTCCTTGCATTGCTGCTGCTGCTGCTTGGGGAACTGCTGCTGGTTGGGGTGCTTGTTGTACTGCTTCCAAGCAGGCTGCTGTGTATTTTGCCCCTGGTCCTTCTGTGGTTTTGGACCTTGGCCATTACTCTGAGAACGGCCTTGGTGCTGGGATTCAGTCCGAGACGGCTTCCCAGACTTGGCAATATCTTTTCTGCTCCAGGTGTTTTGCTTACGAGCTTGATACCCGTATGCAGTAAAGAATGCGTCAGCCTTCTCTGCCATTTGGCTGGCATCTTTCACCTGGCAGATCTTAAGCTGTGCTATGAGCTCAGCAGGCCACAACCTCTCTAGCTGTGTACGCAGCATAAGGTCAATTATCCCCTCACGCGTGGAAGGAGTTTCATCTTTCTCCATCCACTCATTTAAGTAAGCTGTGAGACGATCAAGGAACTGAACAGCTGTCTCCTTGTCTTGGAGACGAGCTCGCATGAACTGAACTTTGGCGTCATCTACTGTGAGACCATACGCATTAATGAGTGCAGCTTTCATCATCTCATACGTGAGATTGTCTCCACGAATTCTGTGGAGAATATGGAGGGCAGGGCCCTCAAATAGGCTAAGAAACTGAAGCCGCTTAGCTGCCTCATCCAGTTGATACATGTCTGCCATGTCCTCAAAACGAGCTATGTACAGCTCGATTCGCTCGCTTTCCTTGTATGAAGGAAGCTTGATGCGTGGGGTCGCCAGGACATGTGCAGGGAGAACGCTCGTGGAGCTTGGACCAACTGCACCAGACGTGTCTGAAGCCAAGGAATCTCGCTTGAGCTTCAGCACTTCAAGTTCATGTTTTTCTCGTGCCTCACGTTCGGCACGTTCATATTCACGTTGTTCCCGCACGTGTTCTAAGTCGAGTTCGCGCTGTTTTTGCTCGTGTTCACGCTGTTCTCGCTCGTATTCGCGCTGAATTCTACGCTCTTCACGAGCATCTTTCTCACGTTCTTGCTCGTAATTGAACCGTGAGAGTATGTACTCTTTAATTTCGGTTGGGTCCGAAAGACCCATATCTTTGGCTTCCTGTAAAAATACAGTAGTAGCCATGGCGCTAATTTATTAAGCAAACCGAAATTGAGTACTGACTGCTTAGCGACGAATACTAATGACACAAGTAAAGAATACAGACACAAGCTAGTGGTGACCAGTCTTATCTAGTTAGCTGGCAAAGAATAAATCAAAAATGTAAATGACTGGGAAGACTCAATAATAAACACAATGGGTACGGCGACTTCCCAGGAGCGAATAAAATCGTCTGGCGTTACCAAGAATAAACTAGAGTTAAGTACTCTATGGATTGATAAAGCAAAATTCACTTGCTAAATTAACGGTAAACACCAGTAAACTTGTGTCTATAAACTTTAATTATAAATACCTAAATATGAATGAGTGAGCACTATCTCGTGAATAGCTTTAGAGCTAGGAGTTAATATCCTGGAATGAGGTCGCCAATTGTCACGGGGTTTTTATAATATCACGGTAATTTTGAAATAAATGCTTAAATATTATTCAATTGATATTAATATTCAATAATATTAAAGAGCAGGGACAATGATTGTCTTGCTAAATCGTGCAACGATTCTTTAAGAACGAGAATTTAAAAACTTTCTCAACAGTACACAGCAGAGACTAATTACTCACAATTGTTGAATTACTGTACTGTTAGCCTCTGGAGAAAGTTACTTCACCCCTGACAATAAATAACTAATACTAATAATAATATCAGGCTCTTGCTGATGCTTTAACTCCTATCTGGCACAACGGATTTTAAGTTAATACAACAAGACTGGTCTAAGTACCAGTTATGAAAGCAAACGTTTATGCAAGCTAGGAGCTATATGGAAAATAAGCTTAATTTGGAGAAATGAAACAAGATTTTACTTTACATTAAGCTCAAGAAAAAGAACTGTTAAATTTATTGATTACAAAAAATAAATTTAACCTTACAATTCAAATCAAATTAATGAGACGCACTCACTCACTCACACAAAAGCTAAATACTTACGCATAGGAAAAAAACACCTTAACTAAACTCTTAAGACTACAAAATACAAAAAGGAAATACTGTAGTCGATGAATGCTTTGTATCACCCAGGGGATGGGAGTTTGAAGAAACTGTACTCTGTGGAGCTTGGATGCTAGCTGACCTCTCACACTTTTGGAGCACAGGACCTCTCTCCGACAAGGCAACAACTAGACTGAATTCAAAATACATTGTATGGGCAGGACGCACAAGCCACCGGAAGAAGGCGTGGCTAACGGTTAAGGCAAGCAGAGGTGAACGATAAAGAAACAATTGTATCGCTCAGTAGAGCACTTAGTGATGTGCATTAAATCGGTCACTTTTGAAAGTGACGAATGTTTTGAAAAGTATACTCCGAAATGGAGGGAGAAACGGTTAGCTGAGCGATACACAGTGAGTTTTCCACTAATAGTTCGTGGCTTCTTACAAAAGGGAAATGTCGCGAATTGATTCGTGACAATCCCTGAGTGGCATTACGTGAGCAATAAACTCCAACCATCCCTTGGATATAAACCTTCACTGGCTCAATTCGATTGGCGCACAATAATTACCCACTAAACCACCAGGCGCCAAAATTTGATTATATTTACCACTCAGCGCAGTAAATAGTTTCCTGGTGTACGGGAAACAATTTGGCTTGTCACTCAGTGTAGAGTCATTCAGTCATTCATAGGCAGAAGAAAGAGAAAAGAATGAAGGAATGAAAGACAGAAGAGGGAGTGTAAAGTCACCCTTAGGCAGAAGGATGAGGAAACAATGAAGGAAAGAAAGATAGAAGAAGATGGAAGGAAAGAAGGATGGAGGAGAGGACAGGGCAGACACCCGAGAGCAGCACTACTTTGAGTGGGTGTATGGTGAGCGCCCCCTCCTACCATATATATATATATATATATATATATATATATATATATATATATATATATATATATGTTCTGGTGTCAACATCTTTTTCCAAAAGAAGTTGTAGTATCACACATTTTACATAATTTTTAAAGCTGTTTAGTCATAATTAACAGTGTGTAATGAAATGTGAATGATGAACAACCAAATATCATTTTGCTGTTAGCTGTGGTATAGAAGAAGGTGGATGGCAGACCACAAGTGCCACCCTATTTCAATTATAAAATGAAGGTTAGGAGAAGTGAAAAGATATCTGAATAGTGCGTAAGTGTAAAGTCCTGGGGAACCATTTCTTTTGTTGGTATATGTGAATGTACTTAATACCATTCTATAGAGGTGTATAATGTGCTTGTAGAGTTGTCATTTATCTCTACTTTTTGCATAAGCCCAGAGTATATGTAAATGCTTGGCACCTCACTTTTAGCTGACCTCAGCACCGCGCCCAAGTCGGCACGGTGAATGTACAGCGTCAGAAGAAGTCATATAGTTATCAAGGGAGGTGGTATCGCTCTTACATATCTCTCGGGTTGCAGTTACATTATTTTGTGCCCAATAAAGAGAGATTTAATCTGCTCATTTCTGTCACCTTACGCTACCACTTAATATAATAGACCAGCTTCCACCTTCTAGTGGCAGATGACCTTTGGTGGAAAGTGTCGGGCAGTGACGGTGAGTAGCTGACGTGTACTACAGACAGTGTCGTCGATCACCAACACGGTGGTCTAGTTATACTATAACAGCAGAACACATAATATGTAGTCAGCTGTGCTATTCCATATAACGGCTACACAAAATTGGTGGATCCGGTGGAATTAGCAGCTAAACTGACACATAAATTTGGTGCTAGCGGTGGCACGATATTTTGTGCTAGCGGTGGCCTGATACATTAAATTGGTGCTCAGTGCTGGGATACGATACAAGTGCTAAAGGGATTTGTGCTGTGAACCAGTAACGCTTGCAATCGCTCGTTCCTGAAGGTGCAACAGAAAATCTTACTCTACTGTAGTAAGGGGACTAATTACCAGTGAGTTAAGTGGAGCAGATAAACTGGAGTGGTGAATATTAATTCCTCCCATTATTCTGCCAGTGCGAGATTCCTATCTTAAGCACAAACTGGCAGTTATCTCGCCCTGTGGTGTGCGAGATATCTCCATCTTCAAACGCAAACTGGCACGAATCTCGCTCTCGTGTGTGAGAGGCGAGATAAGGAGAGATCAGGCCAGTGCGGTGAGGAGTGGGTCAACTAGCGACTTCTAGCAACTCCAGAGGCACGGACGGCCGAGGCGAGCTGAGGGGGAGCGAGTGCAGGCCTGGCGTGATGCAGGGCGAACCAGTCGCTTGCTAACTCCCACAGCGAGCGGGCTGCCGTGTATGGTTGGAGGAGTCTGGTGGAGTGTGGAACGTGGAATATGGAACATCATCCTGGACTTTCATATCTAGGTAGTGTCCATGCATTAGTAATCCACACACACACACTTTGATCAACACACGTTAGTTAGTTAATGTGTGGAAATAAAGGTTTCTCAGAATTCCCTTGAAATAAATATACTCTGTGTATTTTATATGTGCTCTGTTCTCTGTCACTTACAGTAACTATCCTTTTGGTTGGATGGATACAGTGAAAAAGTGGGGACGTAGAATTAGGGGAAATAGAGATCAGCCAACCCCACTAGACTCAGAATTTTATGAGTGGGTTGATACATCAAATAAAAGTGCTCAGACATATAAAATGAGTGAAGGACATATTGAGGATCAAGGTGATGAGGATATTTCTGAAAGACTGGATGAGGATTTGAACGCTTTGCATTTGCGTTCTGGTCATACTTATTCAACAGTCCCAGAGCAATCAGTTAGATCCAAAATGGCCACTAGTCTTGCTAATGAGGGTAATCCTAGTGAGGAGACTGTGGAAGTTGAGACTACAGCAGTACCTTTGGTCACTCAGGATATGCAAAATCCAGTCATTACTGATAGTACTACAACCACTCACATACCTGTTTATACTTCAGATGTTTTCAGTACACCACAAGGTTTTGGACAGAATTTATTTTCTGTTCCTTATTCAAAGGCATGGGGTATAAACACAGATGGTATTGGCATGCGAACCCAGAATCCTAATCAATGGGGCATGAATACTAATATTGGCATGCAAACCCAGGGCCCTTATCCAAATACCTGGGGCATGACTAACAATATGGGCGTGCAACGTCAGACTAACCCTCCTCTTTTGTGGCAGATACCTGTACCTGGCCAAGGTGGTGTACCATACATGGGAATTGTCCTCATGAAACGGACTATTGCCCCTTTGTCATTGAGAAGAGGAAGAAACTAGGGAACCAAGCTAGTTCAGGGGGAGCTCAGGGCTGCACGCAAAAGTAATTAGAATAGTACAATCCACCAATGCGTGTGTGGCAGCTATTACTAAGGTGGACTTATTATCTATTCCTTGGATCATAGGGAAAGGTCAAGTGTCCCTGATCGTAGATACAGGGGCATGTACAAATATTATTTCTAGTAAAGCGCTGGAAAGACTTAAAAGTGAAATGCCTCTAACAAACTGGACATTATCAGCACCTGATGTAATGTAGACAGGTGTGACAGGGAGTAGAACAAAGATTGTAAGCCAGGTGCCATTGACATTGAGGGCAGATAAACGATCTCCTGTGTTACGTGCTACATTTTATGTGGTTGAAGATTTTCCCCTGCCAGCTGATGGGCTGTTAGGCTTTGAAACCATGGAGGAGTATGACATAGTAATACACCCTCAAAGACATTCCATTTCCTTTAACCCTTTAAACGCGGATTGTCGCGTTTGCAACGCTCGCGAAAAGAACATAACGGCGGAGCGTCGCGTTTGCAATTCTAGTAAATTTTGAATAACTGTGGGCAAGCAGGCTCCAGCTGGTATTGTCTATCAGTACCACCACCCTTTAGCTACAATTAGCATACTTTACCTTTGTACTACTGACCTCCGTTGTTGCCAAGTATCGCGTTTTCCCCCCCTCCCCCCCCACCACGGCCCGGCCAGCCTGGCTGTGATACATGGCAGCGCTCTGACTGCTCAGAACTGTAAATCTGCGCTCTCCTCTCACAAGCAGTTTATGCTAATAGGAAACGCTTGTTTCCCCAGTTGTAATACTAGCTTTTTTTCGCACGGTTTGCCCCTGTTTAGTGTCAGTTTACCGCAGGCTTTCAAAGTGACATTATGGCGAGTTCTAGCTCTTCCGAGTCAGTGCAAGCGGCCAACAGGAACGAGAATAAAGTGACGGGCGTAAGGCAAAATAAAAAGTGCGCCGCGGTGATCTTTTGGGAAGTAATATGATTGAAAATAATGTAGTATACATGTTTTTAGCTGTGAAAATGGAAATGTTTGTTGAGTGACGGGAAGATCGCCGCCGTGCTGCATGTCGGCCGTACGCTCCATTGATTTTAGCCTTATTTTCAGTGCTTATTGTACAAATACGGATTCCAAACTACCTTTACATTGTAGTATAAAGTTTACTGTAACAGAATGAGGCTGTGGTAGAGGGGAAACCGGGTTGCTGGAGCTGTGAAAGTGAAGATTTGGTTACCCAACTTTGCAAGTCTCCACAAGTCCTTGGGTAGTCCACGAAGGCTCAACACCTGTCTCTGGAGAAAGCTGAATGTAAGTACTATCTGCCATACCAAGTATAATGTTCTAGGGTTAATCTCTGATTTTTGGCTAATATAGGGTTAATGGGAAAGAGTTTGTAGGCCTTAATCTCTCAGCGACACGAACTGGAACTGGCATCCAATCAGGAGCCGTTCAACCAGTTGTGACCCCGACAAGTGAAGCGTCAAGGGAGTCCCCGGATGCACATGAAGCGGAGGGTATGGACTGGAAGAAAGTCAGGGGTATAGTGAGTGGTAATCACCACTTACCCAGTAGAACTGTCAGTAAAATTCCTGTCCGAGTACCTGACGTGTCGGTGGGAACTGATGTAGCATGCTTAACTGAGACTGTAAAACATAAGGCATTGTCGCTGGAATCGACTCTGAGTAGCGTTGGGCAAGACCAGAAGATGCCCCTCTTCATCGCAAATATGAGTGGTGGCGCAGTTAAGCTCAGAGATGGTTGTTATATAGGCGACTTGATGTGCTATGGTGCCCCCATAAAGGAAGTTGACGACGTGCCGGTGATCTCTCCTGTAATTACCTCTCAAGCAATGACTCAGTCGGAACCTGTACGTCTGGCTAAAGAAAAACAGCTGGAGCAATATGTGAAGGTCACGGATAATGTAGACCATAAAACACGACTCCTAGCTCTCCTTAAAGAATTTTCCGACGTAGTAGCACTTCCAGGAGAAAAGGGAAGCAGTGGATGAGGAAGTTGAAAGAATGCTTCATGATGAAGTTATCCAGCCTTCCTCCTCGCCTTGGAATGCACCACTCTTTCTGGTGCCTAAGGAGGACGGTGGTGTGAGACCTGTTGTGGATTTTCGGCAAGTGAACAAGGTAACTGTACCTGATCGTTACCCGATTCCGCATCTGCGAGACTTACTTCAGTCATTAGGTAAAGGAACTACTGTGTTTACTTGTCTGGATCTAGCATCAGGGTATTGGCAGGTGGAGCTGACCGATGAGTTGTGTCCCATTACTGTTTTTAGCACTCACCATGGACACTTTGAATTTCTCCCGATGCCTTTTGGACTGAGTAATGCTCCTTTAACATTTCAACGGATGATAAACCAATTGTTTGGCGAGATGTTAGGGCAAGACGTCTTAGCGTATCTAGATGACCTAATCATCGTGAGTAACAACGTTAACAGCCATTTTAACAAGTTAAAACGAGTGATGGAAACCTTGAGATCCGCAGGTCTGAAAATCAAGCTGTCAAAGTGTGAATTTTTGAAGTCCAGTATTAGATTTTTAGGACACCTCGTTGATGGTAATGGCATCAAGACTGTGCCGGACGAGGTAAGGCCAGTGTTAAATTTTCCTACACCACAGAACAAGGATCAGATAAGATCGTTCCTAGGCCTCACTGGCTTTTATAGGAGTTTTGTCCAAAGATATGCCATCATAGCATCACCTTTAACGACGCTACTTAAGAAGGATGCTGCATGGAAATGGGGACCCTCAGAAGAGAAAAGCTTCAACGAGCTAAACAAGCCATGTCAGAAGCACCCGTACTAGCGTTTCCTGATTATACTCAACCTTTCTATTTGTGCACGGACGCCTCAGGTCTGGGTCTGGGAGCGGTGTTACAGCAGAAGGATGAGCAAGGCAAGACACATACCATAGCGTATGCTAGTAGGGCACTAAGACCCCCAGAGAAGAACTATTCGATGACACATTTGGAGACATTAGCAGTCCTGTGGCCGTTAGGACATTTCCGGGATATTATCTTTGGCTACCGGATAATTGTTTTAACTGACCATGCACCCATACGCGACTTATTTAAAGGAAAGAACTTGCATGGTAAGGTTGCGCGTTGGTTTGGCAAGGTAATGGAGTTTGATCCAGAGGTCAGATATTTACCGGGCCGTCAAAATGTCGTAGCCGACGCGCTGAGTAGAAACATTGCTGCTACCATAGCCGAGGATGTTGCTCTTGCTGAGTATTCCTCAGACACGGTAAAAGCAGAACAACGTAATGATGTGATGTGGTCTCAAGTCATCTATGCCTTGGAGTCTGGCAACGAGACTTGTCTACCTGAACTCCCAGTACCGATGACTCACTTCCATCTTCAACAGGGTCTTTTGTATAAGCAACCCCCAGGGAAGGACACTGCATATCAGTTGGTTGTTCCTGCTACCTTACAGCAAGCTGTGCTACAGTTAGTTCATGATGTACCTCAAGTGGGTCATCCCGGTCGCGATAGATGCATACGTGAGGCGAGAAAGAAATACTATTGGCCGACCATGAGGAAGGACATAGAAGCCCACGTCAGTCAATGTGTCAAATGCGTGGAAATACGAGGAACGACGGGACTTCCGACTCCCATCTTAGAGTATCCTCTACCGGAAAAACCCTGGGATACAGTCTCCATTGATCTCTTAGCGTTGCCAAGAAGTCATCAAGGTTCGAGTTATGTACTGGTGGCAGTGGACCATTTCTCACGATTCACTGTTTTAGCACCTTTACAGACGAAAACTGCAGAGGAGGTGGCACACGCTTTTGTGACTTCAGTGATTTGTCCATACTCTACACCTAAGGTATTGCTCAACGATAATGGCAGTGAATTTCGTAATCAAGTGTTACAAGAAATCTGTCGTATGTATGGAGTAAGGCAAGTTTTTGTAACGCCTTACAGTCCTAAGAGCAATGGCCTGGTGGAGAGGACAAATAGGAAGATACTGGAAGTCTTGAGACCAGTAATAACCTCAAATCATGAGGATAACTGGGAAGACTGGTTATCACATGTAGCGGCGACCATCAACTCCTCAGAAAATTCATTAACTGGGAAGTCTCCTCATTATATCCTTTATGGAGAAGAGAAAGTGTTACCCTACGATTTGTTGGCTGGACCTCCTACTCCAGTATAGAACGAAGAAGACTACGCAAAGGTACAGTTGTTGAAATTCCAACGTATACACAGTGAAGTACAGAAAAGATTAAATGCCTCAAGAGCGGAGATGATGGCGAAACAACACAAAGGTAGTCAAGAAAAGACGTTACAGGCAGGCCAGAAGGTCATGATCCACAACCCTGAGAGAATTTCCAAGCTCAGACCTAAGTTCCGCGGACCATATACCATTGTGGAACGAGTACGTGGAAATACTTATAGAATAAAGGATGAAGCTAAGGGAACTCAGGAGGTAGTACATGCTGATATAATCAAACTAGTAAGTCAAGAGCTAGGCCTAACTAACCATGCGTCTGATGTGTTGTCCCCTCTGTCTTCGTCGAAGTCTATGTCGTCGTCCATACCTGTCCCTAACCAAGAGTATCGCAGCAAGCTACGATCCCTCAACAAGAGTGATTGAGGGAGTATCTTCTCTTGCAGAAAAATGTGACTGTGGCTCATACTCCTCGTGCGTTGCTTGGGGTGGACCTATGGAATGACGTCGGACACGGACATGACTGCGTTAATGCCAGGAGCACTGAAGAGCCCACTTGGAGAAGTCGTGGTAGTGGAAGATGAAGTATGCATCTACTATCCAATGGAAGGCTATCTCCAAACGCCAGATATTGTCAAGGAGGTCTCCAAAGGCTTGTCAAATCTCAGACAGCAACTGTTGGAAGTGGGAAAGATGTTTAATCGAAACCCACGATTCACGAACTCTGAAACTAAAGCTTTGGAACGAACCTTGCATGGAATTGTTGAGCTTCAGACTAGGCATATAGACAGGCTCACCGACAGGCTCACTAACTTGCATGTTGCTTTACCTAAAGTACACTCTGATCTTTCCAAGCATGTCCATGCACCTACTAAGAGAGGACTTGTGGATTTTCTAGAAATCCTGTCTCAACAACTCTTTGGTACGGCATTAGATAAGGACGTAGTGCAATTGGGTAGACAGATGCATGACTTGACACTGGCTGCTAAAGCCAATAATAGATTAATCATGTATGTGTATAAACAGTTAGTTGAGTTCACTAACAAAGCTAACGAGATAATTAGGACTACCAACCATCTAGTAGAGCTTGTGAACAACATCCAAATGAACCTACCAACCCTAGCTAACTTGGTGTTATTCGCTGAGTACTTACATGCTCTCGACGAGTCAACCACTGCTTTGGAGAAGCATGCAGCCAATATGGTGGACGGCTTAATCGATGCAAGTTTGAACAAGGTTAATGCTTTATTGCTTCCTACTAATATACTAACAAATGCACTTGATATAGCTATGTGGAAGCATGGACTTATGCCACTTTTTGATCTGAGTCAACTGGAATATTATTACCCATTGTTAGAGGCCCAGTTGACCCATGAAGGCATCCTGATATTGG
This sequence comes from Coenobita brevimanus, assembly GCF_032717465.1. NCBI lineage: Eukaryota > Metazoa > Arthropoda > Malacostraca > Decapoda > Coenobitidae > Coenobita > Coenobita brevimanus. The sequence goes on from NC_136971.1 coordinate 34,933,000, forward strand.
TACCTATGAGGAATGCTGTAACGTACCAGGCATGGCGGTTCATTTCCTTCTCTTTTGCTACTGCTAATAATACACTTGTTGTTACTGAAGAGGGTCCAGAGGTGCTGGTTGTCTCAGATGACAAGAAATATGTAGCAGAAACGACTGTGGATGAATTTGAGAAGTGTAAGGCCTCATTTCTTGATCTCCATGTATGTCCTGCTTTCCATTTTGTCTTCGTACCATTAAAGGTAGAGGAATGTAAGAGGGCCTTGTTGGACACAAATACTTCCTCTGCTCTGCAACGTTGCACCTTCCAACCCATTCAATTGAAGTCAGTTTTCCATGCTCATATTCAAGCGAAACAGTACTTTTACTTTCCTGAGACAGAGGACGTAACTGTGACTTGTGCCTCACAGAATCAATTCCTTACAGTAAAGGGGTACTATGTTGCACCTGATTTTTGTGAGTTACACAGTAAAGAGATAGCAGTTCTGCCTAGCAAGCATCATCTAGCTTTGTCAGTGAACTTCTCATCCCAGTTACGACCCTTTTTACCTTCATTCAATTACTTCCTTGAATGTGAATAGGCTGTCTCATGTATTAAAGGTGCTTACCTTCCTCTCCCACCTGAACAGGACCGATTTATAGCCTTATGTACTGTCCTATCTTCCTTCATACCTTTCTCCTTCCTATTTGGTCCTGGCGTTGGTCTTCTACTTATTGTGCTCTTGTCCTGTGTTTGTGGTTTAGGCTACTATTTAAGGCACCAATTAAGGAACCCATTGAGACCACGTGTCCGTACTCGCGGATTGCAAGTGGATGTTCCTGAATAGTTAGCAACCCTACACTCTGGTTAGGCTACACGGTAGTTAGGACAACAATGTCGACGAGGACGTCAATGGTGTGGCCGGCGATGTTCTGGTGTCAACATCTTTTTCCATAAGAAGTTGTAGTATCACACATTTTACATGATAATTTTTAAAGCTGTTTAGTCATAATTAAAAGTGTGTAATGAAGTGTGAATGATGAACAGCCAAATATCATTTCGCTGTTAGCTGTGGTACAGAAGAAGGTGGATGGCAGACCACAAGTGCCACCCGGTTTCAATTATAAAATGAAGGTTAGGAGAAGTGAAAAGATATCTGAATAGTGTGTAAGTGTAAAGTCCTGGGGAACCATTTATTATGTTGGTATATGTGAATGTACTTAATACCATTCTGTAGAGGTGTATAATGTGCTAGTAGAGTTGTCATTTATCTCTACTTTTTGCATAAGCCCAGAGTATATGTAAATGCTTGGCACCTCACTTTTAGCTGACCTCAGCACCGCACCCAAGTCGGCACGGTGAGTGTACAGCGTCAGAAGAAGTCATATAGTTATCAAGGGAGGTGGTATCGCTCTTTCATATCTCTCGGGTCGCAGTTACATTATTTTGTGCCCAATAAAGAGAGATTTAATCTGCTCATTTCTGTCACCTTACGCTACCACTTAATATAACAGACCAGCTTCCACCTTCTAGTGGCAGAGGACCTTTGGTGGAAAGTGTCAGGCAGTGACGGTGAGTAGCTGACATGTACTACAGACAGTGTCGTCGATCACCAACACGGTGGTCTAGTTATACTATAACAGCAGAACACATA
>NC_136971.1:34939621-34941858 GCF_032717465.1 Coenobita brevimanus
GAAACGTGAGGGAAAAGGAGGCAAAGAAAATATATATAGGCTTGATTAGGCTATTTAACGTTAAATATGGTTAGCACTGGCAAAGAGAGATATGAATACATATTCAACAACAACAACACTCAGAGTGCTACACCCTCGTCGGGCAAGTGGTCTACCGGCCAAACATTTGATCTGACTCTGTGGTCTTCGCCTTCGAGAGATTACTCTGAAAATCGAATTACTGTACTTCATTCATGCCTCACCCATACACCAACTTTGGTTCAAAATTGTGCTAAATTATGTTTGCCTAGTGACCTTAATCTATGAATTTCCCCCAGTACCGTTGACTTTCTGCTGAAAATTAAATCTATCATTGCTCTTCCTGACCCCTTCTATACTTTAACACGGTATAGAACTGTTTACTTTAACACGGTATAGAACTGTTTACTTTAACACGGTATAGAACTGTTTAAGTTGTTTTGCAACATACGTACTGTTCTAAAAAAAAAAAAAAAAAAAATCGCATTCTTGGGTGATCCTCAACTCATCATCCAAGTCTGATTCAAATTTGATCTAAGCTATTTAGCTATTTTCTTCAAACAGACACATGGGTCGAATGTTGATCCTGGCTTGTGACTTTGATCTTTGGCTGATTATTCTCATAATTGAATCTCCCCATTCTTGCAGCACTGTTAACCCTTACACTAGTTTAACATTTCCACGGGTTTGGTTGAAATAAGATTAAATCAGATCCGACCTTGCCCTAAGACTTTGCCATTTAGCATTTCTCTTTGCTCTTGGCCCTCAGCAGATGTTTGCCAAAACTGATTTTTTTGCGTTCTTGACTTATCATCATCTTTTCCTCAAAGTTTCGTCTCAGTCTGATAAAATCTGTATAAATCGACCTTCAGTTTTGACCTTCAACCTTGCCCAATTGTTAAAAAAAAAAAAAAAAAGTCAATTTTTTTCCGTTATACTCAGAAGTTTTAGCTATTTTGGCCAAAAAAAAAAAAAAAAAAAGAGAGAGTTACTCTGTTAAAAAGCACAAAAAAAAAAAAGATCGATTTATGACCCTGTTTTGTGACCTCGACCTTCGACAGTTCTTATAGATGAGTAACAGTATTCTTGGATTATCCTGATCCCACAAGTCTGGTACAAAATTGAAAAAAAAAAAAAAAACTGTTTAGGCCGATTTTGCTAGATGAAACTTTGACCTAATCTTGTGATCTTAGCCTCTGACTTATTATACTGAATATCAACAGGTTTACTTATTGGCTGTACCGCATCCTTTCCATCAGAGTTTGGTTAAAATTGGATAAAACCTTACTTATTTTCTTAAGACACAGACTCAGACACACACACACACACACACACACACACACACACACTAATCAAAACAGAATACATGGTCTCGCTCCGCCAAAGGAGATGCAGTAAAGGTTTGAGGTAGATGCCAGACAGCATGAGGGATGAAATGCCGAGAACTCAAGTCCCAAGCTGTTGCTGCAAATCGTTGCCCGGTATGCCTCCTCCAAGCCTAGCACACGAACTTGCCATACAATCTCCATGTCCTTGCTGACTAAATCAGTTCAGTGCACCACCACCATCTTTGCTGGGGTGAGGGACTGAGTCAGATCATTCGTGATGGAGAATTGGGTGGGGGGGGGGGAGACCCACAGGAGCTGGCCAAGTGGAGGAAGGAATGGTAAAAAGCTGAGAGTAGGAGAAAGAAGCAATGAGTTGAGGCCAAGATGGGGAAACAGATTGCCCCGACAGCAGGCCAACACTGCAAATCCTGACCGGGGATTGATAATCTGGCCCTACCTAAATCCCTGCCCATCACTCCCCTCCCCTCCTCCCAGTCCTTTCCCTTCTTCCCCTACCATCCCTGCACATCACTGGCTCATATTTTCATTGGTTATGGGAACTCTACCAACTCCCCTTGCCACATTATTTATAAATATTGACACCTAAGCTGTATATAGGAGTTATATACAAAATAAATTATTAGTGAAAATGTGTTACTGACTCCCTAAACCAATGAGAATACAATCCACACACACACACACACACACACACACACACACACACACACACACAGAGGAGAGATTGAGATGAGTGGGAAGGTTGGTGATTCCTGGGCTGCCAGTCCAGGTATGCTGCATCGGCCTGCATCCATGGAAAGGGAGAAGAGATGGAGAGAAGAAGGGAGGTGACGAGACAGGATGGTTGAAAGGAAACTGAAGATAATTAAGGCA
>NC_136971.1:34941958-34944458 GCF_032717465.1 Coenobita brevimanus
CTGTGATATAACTTTAGCATGTTGATGTGACATAGTTGCTTGCTCTTTCTACGATCTGGTGTGGCGATGACATAGCTGACATCACTGAGTTTCTTCTCCACGAACTAAGGACCACTAAACTTGGCTTGAAGAGGTTGCCCATGAACTGGTAGCAGAATCAAAACCTGATCTCCTGGCTGAAAGTGGCGTAACCTGGACTTCTTATCATACCAAGTCTTCATCTTCTCCTGAGCAGCTCCTAAATTCTCTCTCGCCAGCTGTAAAGCAGTGGACAGCCGTTCTTTGAACTTCATCACATACTCCAGCAGGTTGACGTCATCTTCCTCCGACAGCCAGCATTCCTTGAGTAACTTAAGGGGTCCTCTTACTTCATGGCCAAACAGTAGTTCAAAAGGTGGGAAGCCCAGTGATTCATTTGGAGATTCTCTTGCAGCAAACACAACGAATGGAAGACCTTTATCCCAGTCTTTCTGATGTTCCAAACAGTATTTCTTGAGCATCGATTTGAGTGTTTGATGATATCTCTCCAACGCTCCTTGGGTCTGGGGATGGTAAGCTGAAGACGTGATCTGGGTGATGCCCAACTCTTTCAGAGACTGCTTGAAAACGTTTGACATGAAATTACTCCCCCGGTCTGACTGTACCTCCTTAGGCAGACCAAACTTTGTGAAGAACCCCAGCATTTCCTTAACCACGTTCTTTGCTGAGATGTTTCTAAGTGGAATGGCTTCAGGATAACGAGTAGCCATGTCAATCATGGTCAACACATAAGAAAATCCTGAAGAAGTCTTAGGAAGAGGGCCCACAATATCCACCAACACACGGGTGAAAGGCGCCTCAAAAGGAGGGATGGGAACTAGAGGTGCAACCTTTTCGGTCTGATTACACTTCCCCACAACTTGACAGGTGTGACAAGACTTACAATACCAGGAAACATCCCTGAAGATACCTGGCCAGTAGAAGTGTTTCAAAATGCGTGCCACAGTCTTCCTCACTCCAAGGTGTCCTGCCAAACTGGAATCATGAGCCACTCTAATGATATCCTGCCTACAAACACGAGGGATGACGACTTGATGTACAACCTCCCATTCATAGTCGGCTGATGCTGTTGGGGGTCTCCACTTCCTCATAAGTACTCCTGACTTTACATAATAACAAGTAGAAGCACCGGCTGACTCTTCCTCACTGCAAGCAGAGTTAGCTAGACCTTTCAACTCAGGGTCAGCAACCTGCAACTCAACCAACTCTTGACGAGACAAATTATCAACACTACGGGGTACTGCCTCATCTGGTGAGTGGTCCAAATTAGCAAGAAAAGTGTCAGCTAGGATAACATCATCATCATCATTATCCTCTAAATCACCAGTAACTTTAGACTTAGCCCTAGTGACAGCACATGCAGGGAACACATCAGGGACATCACAATCCTGGGTCGCAGCCACTGGCTCACTAGACAACTGAGGAGCTGGACACACTTGACTTCCACCAATATCATTTCCAAGTAAGAAAGTTACACCTGACATTGGGAGTGTCTCAACCAACCCAACCATAACAGAACCATTAACAAAACCAGACTCTAAATTCACTCTGCACAGAGGAACAGAGAAGTAATTATTCCCTACACCTTGTAAGATTACAGTTTCATCAGAGGAATTAACATTAGAGCCTAGAACACTGGTCAGCATAAGGGATTGGCAAGCACCTGTATCACGATATATTTGAACTGATTTCCTGTCATTACTGTCCAGAGGACTGACAAAACCATCAGACAGGAAATTAGCACATGAACTCTTGAGAGTGTCACCCACGTTACTGCTCAAAAGAGGAGCTCCATCATGAGAATTTAAGTTACCCCTCAAAGCAGGTTCAGTTATCTCAGTTAAAGAATTCTGGGAACTCTCAAGAGTGGACACTAGACCAATTGACTGAATATTTAAAGACTCCTTTTTGTTCACATCACGCTGTCTCCTGAAACATCTCTCCGTAGTATGACCAAGCTTACTACAATAAGTACATTTACTTTTCTGAAATCTAGAGGTGGAGCTGATATTTACTTCCTGAGAAACATCATCTTTATTCTCTTTCCTGTTACCTGTACTCTGAGTAGAGGCAACGTACTTACTCTCAGCTTTCCCTTTTTCTCTAGAATATCTCTTGTGAGTGAGAACATACTCATCAGCTAAAACTGCAGCATCAGACAAATTATCTATTCTTTTCTCATCAAGATATAGGCTTACATCTTTACTAATACACCTTTTGAAATCCTCCAGCAAAATCATCTGCTTAAATTTACCAAAATCAGAATCCACATTCTTAGAATTTAACCACTGCTCTAACAAATCTTCTTTGATTCTTGCATACTCAACATGGGATTGCTTATCTTGCTTGTAAGTTGTCCTAAATTTTACTCTATAAGCTTCAGGAACAAGCTCATAGGCCTTAAGAATCAAGCTCTTTACTACATCATAATTATCAGACTGATCCTGAGGCAAAGATGCAT
>NC_136971.1:34949458-34984458 GCF_032717465.1 Coenobita brevimanus
TGGGCCTCCCTTGGGGGTTGGCATTTCAGTCTCCCTCCCCATCTCTGCCTCCCTTCCCATCCCTGCCTCCTTCCCCATCCCTACCTTCCTCTCCACTCCCCTGCTTCCCTTTAATTTACTATGCATTATCTTCACCCAATCCCTGCCTCCCACTCCAGCCCACTGATCCCCTGTCCGGCGACCCTCATACGTCCTTGATTCCCTGTCCATTTACCTTTGTCACTGTCTTTTTAATTTCCTTGGTTCCCCAATCCCCCTCCCATTTTCCTTATCTTCTTACCTCCACCATTCCCCACTCTTTCTAATCCTTTTTATCCATTTCCTTCCCTCTGTCCACACCACTCCAACACTGTTTCACTCTGACTCACCCAAACACCTATGGATCGTTTTTGCCTGTGCAGTGAATGTTTCTTGGCACCTCTTCTTCAGCCGTTTTTCTCTAAATGGAGGTTTGGAGGGTGAAGTGCTTGAAAGGGTACAGCAGGGAAGAAAGGTTGCTGGTTCCTTGAAAGCAGTGATAAGAAACAGGGAAGTGAGCATGGAAGTAAAAAAGTTACTACATGACAGTATTGTGATACCAACTCTAACGTACGGAAGTGAAGCTTGGACGTTGTTGGAAGGACACAAGTCAAGAGTGAGAGCAGTGGAAATGAGTTATTTAAGAGGAGCTAGTGGAGTCACGTGGAGAGACAGGCTGACGAATGAGGATATAAAGGAGCGTTGTGGTGTTGATGTGGATGTGATAGGAAGCGTTGTGAGGAACACACTGAGGTGGTTTGGCCATGTGGAGAGGATGGAGGGTGAAAGACTGACGAAGAGAGTGTATGTGAGTGAGGTGGAGGGTGGAAGAGGGAGGGGGAGACCGAGGATGAGATGGAGGGATGGGGTGGAGAGGTATATGAGAGAGGGGGGTGTGAGTTGGGAGCAGGGTAGTGAAATGGCGGGGGACAGGGCGACTTGGAGGCGATTTGTTTGTGGCCACCCCAAACGGGATTGAGGCGTCTGGCAATAGATAGATAGATAGAATAATTCTAATCTTATACCGATAACAACCTGCAGCCCCAACTTAACAGCCTACCAAGCATGTCATTCTACCCGACTAACAAGGTTCTTTCTTATACAGGGACCTTCAATATTATCTTATATATATATTTTTTTCAAGGGCGTGTGGACAGGTTAAAATTTACTATGAGTGTATCATACGTGGTTAGGTGAAAATACAATGTTTAGAATTAACTGCTATGGAAGAAGAGCTAAAATATTCGCTAAACCAAGAAGAATATGACTATAAATCGACACTAATAATGTACAAAAATACACGAGACAAATTTGTGCTCACTCTTTCCTACCTTACCCTACCATGTTTCAGCACACCAAACATTGTCACATCCCTCTCCTTTTTCCCACCTACACCCTCCCTCTTCCCAACTCTCTCTCTCTCTCTCTCTCTCTCTCTCTCTCTCTCTCTCTCTCTCTCAGGGGAGAAGTCGAAGGAGAGAGAGATAATGTTTCTCCCCTGTGGCCCTGATACAAACTAGAGAAGGAGAAGGGAAAGGAGAGGCAAGAGGAGAAGAAGGGAAGGAGAAATGGAAGTGCAGTAGAAGAAGTAAATGTGACAGGATAAGGACGAAGAGGAGGAAGGAGGGAGAGGAGGAAAAAGGGGAAAAAGAGGAGAAGGAGGATGGAGCGATGGGAAGGAAATCAGAGAGGGAAAATATAAGGTTGGAGGGAAAGGAGGGAGGAGGAGAAAGAAGAAGGAAGAAGTATAGGATGGAAGAAAGAAGAGGAAGAAGGAGAAGGTAGAGAATGAAAGAGGGAGAAAAAGAACAAAGGAGAGGAAAAAAAAAGCGGAAGACAAGGGAAGAGGAAAACTTTTAGGAAATGGAAAAAAAGGGAAGGGAGGGGAAGGAGGAAGGAAATGAAGGAGGAGGGAGAGCAAATGGTGTATAATGGAAGAAGGAAGAATGAGAGAAAGATGGAAGAAGGAGAAGATGAATGGGGAGTGAGGATTGTGGGAGAAAGTGAAAAACAGTATAAAAGAAAGCAAACAGCAACAGATCTGTTGGTATTCTCATGACTGTTTGTTATAGAGCAGGTTATAACTTACAATGCTGTCAGCTGAAGACAAGAATGGAAAAGCAGGAATGTTCCCCACCACTTACCAATCCCTCCAGTCGAAGTCAGCAAGAAATAGTGAGAAGGAGACTCATGCAGCATAGAAAAGCTTTCACAGGAATTTCATAGGAAAAAGGAAAGGAGACCGTATTTCACATTATGTGCCTGAAAAGGAAAGTATCGTTAAATAAACCATATGTAAACGATTTTCTTTTTATTTGTCCTACAGGGTATAACAAAAAATGTCATTTATACTAGAGAAATGTATTTCTCAGGAGTGAACATAGGCCACTTAGCATGGGGCTAGAAGACAGGTACTTTACAATTACCAGCACTGATAACTACTACAATGCTGACGCTTTCTGGCAGATGTGACAAAAATGTATGTGTTTACATCGTGGCTTTAGGGTGTGAAAGGGCTGGCAAACCCTGTTATTAGGATCATATCAGACCTTGAGAATCCCTGTCCTTACAGGTTAAAGTGGATGGTATATAAAGTATGTGTATGTGTAATTATTACATCCACATGAAACAGCTGTTGTACTTGTAACATATATATAATTTAGACGAATAATGCATATTATCAATTCAGGTAAGTGTGTCGGACTTGCTTCAGCTTTGGCATAACAGGAATTCACGGAAGCATCGGATATCAGAATTATTATTAATAAGCTTATAGGTGAAGGTATGTTGTACACTCAATAAAACTGAATATGAAATTTTACTTAAGGTAATATGTTATGTATAAACAAAATTACACATCAGGCATGGAGACACCCGAAGTTCTCAGGGTTAGAACGAATCCCCTTTTCCTTTTGAGGAATGAAAGATCATGCAAGAAAATATTTATTTCTTCATTACTGCCATCTTCAGTGACATGTAATATTGATATGACAGTGGAAGTAAGAATTTAAAGGGTTAAACATGTCCCATTTTCTTCACTCTGACTCACTCTTACTGTCCATTCTCCTACATCTTATGCTTCTTCTGCTAGAAGCACATACCCTGTCATCCACACCGATGTATCCCCTCACCTCTCTCTCTCTCTCTCTCTCTCTCTCTCTCTCTCTCTCTCTCACACACACACGCACACACTCACACACGCACACGCACGCACACGCACACGCGCACGCACGCACACACACACACACACACACACACACACACACACACACACACACACACACACACACACACACACACACACACACACACACACACACACACACACACACACACACACACACACACACACACACACACACACACACACACACACACACACACACACACACACACACACACACACACACACACACACACACACACACACACACACACACACACACACACACACACACACACACACACACACACACACACACACACACACACACACACACACACACACACACACACACACACACACACACACACACACACACACACACACACACACACACACACACACACACACACACACACACACACACACACACACACACACACACACACACACACACACACACACACACACACACACACACACACACACACACACACACACACACACACACACACACACACACACACACACACACACACACACACACACACACACACACACACACACACACACACACACACACACACACACACACACACACACACACACACACACACACACACACACACACACACTCACAATTTTTGCTTCACACGCAATGTGCTGTTTCATAACATGTTCCCTTCTTCTTTTCATATATCACATTGCTGACGTCCTCCACAAGCTATCCTTCCCTAGCGTAGTATTTTTCCTCTCTACCCTATCCTTCCTTGACACACAGTCTTGCTCTTCCTACTTTCACGTCTTTGCAAACACAGTTACTCCCAACACTTCCTTTCGTCCCACACACCTTCCCTAACACAAACACTGTTTCGAGCACTCATTTTAACAGGTTCAGCGTTTTTCATTCTATTATTTTGTACGAAACTTGTATGGTTAGGTTGTGGTGTAGTGCTACCTATACTTAATACACCTGCGATTGGGATCTGAGTGATTGCTGTTTTCTTCCATGTGATGTGTATATCAATCTGATTTTCTCTGTGAAAAAAAGTTCACCTAATTTTAATCGAACTAAGTTCGTGGGTTTTGGGTTAGCCCTGTGGTTTATATTGTTTTGATAAAAAAGAAAGGTCACAAGGTTAGATGGAAATAGTATGGTTAATCTAAAAAAAAAAAATAGAATTAAATTTGTGAAAGAACTGACATTAACAATGACCGAGTGAAAATGTGAAAGGCGAGAGAAGCTGACTCAAAATGTAAGAGAGCGAATGTGACAGAGCGGATAGGTGCGAAAATGCCCCTGAAATAGTGTAGAAACTTGAGAGGATAGTTATGAAGGATAAAAGAAACCATGTGTATTTGAGGATACAAAAAAAAAAAAAAAAAGCATAAAAAGCGGATGGAAAGAACGAACGGATTCGATTTTGAGTGCAATCAAAGTTTAAGGTTACAGAGCAAGGTTAAACTCCGATCCATGTGTGTCTCTGGGAGCAAAATAATTTCCAGGGTTGTTTTATTTTATTTAGGCCAAACCTAGTGGAATGGTTGAGGTTTGGCCAAGGGGTTGACCTATAGTTTTTGAGGACAACAGGTCAGAGGTCAAGGTCACACTGCAAGATCAACTTTTTTATCCGCATTAAGTGAAATTTTTTGGAACATTATAGAATAAGACAGAGATACAGGGACTCGATTTCAAAGGCAGACAATTGAAAGAAAGATAGGAAGGAAAACAGAGAAAGTAAATGGGGGAGGCTTAGAAACAGAGTGATGGGGAAGAATGCAGTTAGGGAAACAGGGTGGGAGGAACAGCAGTGAAAATAGAGTAAGTGTAAGCAAAGGGAGAGGAAGTGAAAAAACAATACACAGAGGAAGAACAGAGGGGAAGGGGGCTGAAAGGGAAGACGAGAGAGAGAGAGAGAGAGAGAGAGAGAGAGAGAGAGAGAGACAGACAGACAGACAGACAGACAGAGGAAACGAGGAGAATGAGACAGAAGGTCTGCATAAAGCCGGAAGAAGAAGGAAGAGGTTAAGGCAGTTGGTGGAATTTGAGGAAGATGGAGGAGGAAGTAGAATGAAAGAGAGTGATGAAGAAGAGGAAAAGAAAGAGAAAGAAGGTTTGGACGCAAAGAAGGAATGAAAATTGTGAAGGAGGAAGGTGAAGGGGAAGAGACAAACGGTGAAAACGAAGGGGAAAGAAGGAGAGGAAAGAGATGAGCAGGAGGAAGTGGCAGAAGAGGAAGGAGAAGAGGCACAAGATTGGAAGGAGGTGGACAATAAAGGGGTTTGAATTGGAAGGGAGGGAAGGCCTGTGTGAGAGTTGATGGAGGCGGCGAGGGAGGGAGAGAGGATGATAAAAGGAAACGGGAGGCAGGCTTGACAGAAAGAGAGAGAGAGAGAGGGGAACACGAGAGAGGAACATACAATAGGGCAGAAATGGAAATAATGAGATGCTAAAAGATTAGAACAGAATGAATATAAATACCATAGGAAAGTGAATGGATTAGAAAGCTGGTGGTAAGAATGAAGGAGAGAGAGAGAGAGAGAGAGGGTGCTATGCAGTACATTACATAGAGGATGATTGTAAATGAAACGGCGAATATTGAGGTATTGAAGTATGATGGAAACAGAGCTTAAAGTGACTCTAATAGACAAAAAATCAGAGGATGAATAAAAGCAAACAAGAAGAATGAGAAAGTGTGGAAGAAGAATGCACGAAAAGATTAATAATGGTGGATATGGTAAAGAAAGAAAGATGCACTGAATAATAAGGTATGAATATGGTTAAAGAAGAATAAGAATTGATGGAAAACATGAAGAGGCATACAGTAGAGGAACAGAAAAAACACGAATAATGAAAAAGGGAAGAATCTTTAGGGGATAAAGTTTTGAAACATTATGAAAGTCACAGAATAGGGGAGTACTTGTAAAGCCGTAATTCTTGATGGACTTGAGGGGAAACTTTTGATACTTTAAAGGGAATGGGGAATCTAATTATATATAAAGGGAATGGGGAATCTAATTATATATAAAAAGGACAGAACTAGAAGGATAAAAAGAGAAAAAAAAAATATCGAAAAATAGAACATTGAGAAAAGGGATACATATACAAAAAAGAAAAAAAAGATGAAGTGAAGAGATGGAGAAAAAGGAAGGAGTGCGGGAAGGAAACGAGAGAGTGATTGCAGGAAGAGACTGATGTTACTGGATGGACAGGCGAAGTAAATATTTGACGAGAGAGAGAGAGAGAGAGAGAGAGAGAGAGAGAGAGAGAGAGAGAGGTGTTAATGCAATAGTGAGACTTAGAAGACAAAACTAAAGTAAATGAAAAAGAAAAATGTGTGTGTATGAAAAGACTTAAATTCTGCAATAAAAGGTACGTGGAAGTGATACTGACCAAGGTAATGAAGAGTCGCACACCAGGGAAAAAAGCGGGGAAAATTTATGAGAGGAAAACTGAGTAGTGTAGCAGGAAACTGAATGCGAAAGTGAAAGATAGTGAGAGATTGGATAGGGGTGGATGAAAATGAAAGTGAGCGAGATAGTGACAGAGTAAGAAACAGTAACAGTGAGTGACTATATGAGGATGAAATAATGAGGTGATGAGAGACTGGGTATGCATGTAAAAAGCGAGTGTGAGGAGGAGTAGAATGTGATGGTAATAATGACAATGAAATGCTGAAATAAAGGAATGGTAGTGAGATAGTAAATGAGTGCGTGAGTGAGTTTGGAGAGTGAGAGTGTAAGTTAAAAAAAAAAAAAAAAAGCTGAACAGAAATGGTGAGATGATGGCAATGAAGACAGTGAGTGAATGAGTAAGAGGGTGGCTGAGTGGAAGGCAAGTGTTGTCAAATGAGTGTGAGAGTATAGAAGTACAGCTGAAGTAGAGAGAGATGGATGAATAAGAGAGTGAGAAAGTTTCTGTAAGAGTGATTCGAGTGTGAATGTATGGTCCCATCCACACGAGAGTGAAGCAAGTTTTCAAACATGTTCGAATCATTGCTTCGGACATGTTTGCATTCATGTGCGAAGTATCTCGATAGTACGTTCAAACCCGTAAACTTGTTTCAAGACATGCTTTCACCACTGGTGTGGACGTTTCCTGCCGGGAACACGTCAGGCGAGTTCACAACTATGTTTATGGCAAGTTTGGAAGCATGTATCTAGCATGTTCTTGACATGTTCCTAGCATTGTTTCGGGCAATGTTTTAGGCTCCATGTGGACGGGGCTTAAGAAATACAAAAATTGACAAGAAGGACCACAAGAGAATACAATACCCATAGCCACCCACTTATTTAAAGGCCAAATATTTGACTTTACCCTGTGGGCTTCACCTTCGACATGCTACCCTCAAAATCTCATTACCTCACTCTTTCCAAACCTTTCACCCTTTCACAAATGTTGGTCCAAATTAAATTAAAAGTGCTTGAGCTGACTTTGCCCAGTTACCCTAACATTTAACATTTCCATTTAACCTTGACCTAGGACTGATTGTTCTAAAAAAAATGAATCCCTCAATTATTGCTTAAAGCTAAATAATTCAACGAATCGCCGAATTCAGTATCAGAAGAAACCGTTTAAGTTCACCTTGCCATTTAACTTTCTGTTTTATCGTTCTAAGAGAAAAAAAAAGGTTAATCTTATGAGTGATAATTATCTCATGCATGAAGACTGGTCCAAAAAAGATCAGAATAACTTTTAGTTGTTTTATTCACACAAGGCACACCAGTTGAAATTTGACTTTGCTCTGTGTCCGTGTCCCTTGACTGATTGATATCAAAGTGAATTCCTTTGTCGTTGCTTAACTCATAACTCATTCACCGTGTATGATTCAAATCAGTTCAAAATTGTTTGTGTTGGAATTGATCCCTACCCTTGGCATTTAACTTTTCCCTGTGACCTTGACCTTTGGCTGAGAATTCTAAAATTCTAAAATTTATTTTATTATTTTTTTTTTGCTACATTTTCATTCTACTACGAAGTCTGGTTTAAATCTGATAAATGTGATAAAGTTGACCTTTCCCTGTGGCCTTGACTTTTGAGCAACCTATCTTTTCTGGTCCTCAGCTTCCACCACGCCTGGTTAAAAACGATTCAGAACATTCTGAATGTATTTTTGTTGTTGTTGTTGTTGACACACACTAGTCAAACTTTGACATATTCTGTGATTTTCACTTTTGGCTGATGGTTCTCAATCGGCAGAGGTGGCCTGCCGTTCTAACGGACCCAGGATCAAATCCCCGCTGGAGCAGGGAACGGTTTAAGGATTTGAATGTCATAAAATCAGGCTTTACTGATCTACCAGAAGACCCGCCTACATGTCATAAAAATACCCCCGCTAGTACCAATACACCAGTCCTGTATGAGACAGCCCGAGCATGTATTCAATTTGGACGGTGGGTGTTAACGCCGAAGTGGTGACATGTAGAGGTGTATGGTATGTAGGAGGACTGCTGGGCCTTGATAGCAGGCTATGAAGCCTATGCCCAGAGTCGGACACATAAAAAAAAAAAAAAAAATCTTGCATCACCCTCAAACATTCTTCTGTATGTTTGGTTTAAATTGGTTCACAACTAGCTTTGGTGATTTTGCCAGGTCAAAGTCTGACTTAGGTCTGTCACCTTGGCCTTGGGCTTACTGGTCTCAAAAGCATATATATATATATATATATATATATATATATATATATATATATATATATATATATATATATATATATATATATATATATACACACACACACACACACACACACACACACACACAGAAACCCTCTCTTGTTAACTGTTATTGTACATAATAGTTTATTGTAGTTGCAAAAAAAAATTCTTCACTTATATTCACTCATTTAATATTTTCCCTGGTACTTTTTACTCTCTAGTTAATTTTTAATGGCATTTCCTTATTTTAAGAAAACCGCTTTATCTGAAGATGATATACATTCTTCTGGAGATGATATAAAACAAGCAGTGACAAAATGGCGCACAATTTTGTTGCCGCACGAATTAACGAAAGTCTCTGTCCGTGCTGTAGGTGCGAAAGAAGGAGTGAATGCGTTAACATTACAGGAGACGTGTTGTGTGCATGGTTTAACATACCAGTCTGCATTGTGTACCGTGTTGGAGGATAATTTGTGTTATCTTTACTTTTTAAATGGGGGGCGCGGTAGCACAGTGGTAGCGCGCTGGACTCGTAATCGGGGGATTGCGAGTTCGAGCCTCGCCCGGGCTGCCGTGCCGGGAGTGGTAGCTCGCTCCTGTAACCCTAGCGGGGCTATATAGTCCAATACAGGGCTTAGCTCGGGGGAACTACATTTCTCCCATTTTTTTTACTTTTTAAATGTAACAAATATTCCACTTAAACATAAAAGTTGTACAAAGATTGGTGATTTCCTGGTGTACCAATCAGCAGTAAAATGTGTGCTAGGATATACCATTCTCCGTAACAACTTGGGATGACGATAATTTACTTGGTGTATGTACCAATGCAAACTCTATGAATTCTGCTATAACTCTTTAAGTTTATCTCACGTCTCAAATAGATCCGGGGAAATTCCCTCAATATAAAAAACAATTAACCCCTCTCGTGTTCCTGAACTTGATTCTTCTGAATATCTCTGGCTTCGGCTGTCCTATAATTCTCTGACTAAATATATCTGCACTGATTGCTTATCTCCTAATGCTACTGACTATCAAAAATTCTTCGACTATCTTACTTCTTCGATGGAACACATTCTATCCATCTCTCTTTTCTCTGAAATGTCCATTCTAGGTGATTTATTTCAATGTTCACAACCATCTTTGGCTCTCCTGTCCTTTCACTGATCCAGCTGGTGAACAAGTCTACACTTTTTCTGTACTTGATGACCTAGAGCAGTTTGTACAGCATCCTACCCATATCCCTGACCGCCTAGGAGAGAGCTCCAACATACTTGACCTCTTCCCTACTGTCACGGGGTTTTTAAGAGTATGTAATATTAAAGAATAATATTCAATAATACTTGATACATTAAAATGTTGTTTGAGAACAGGGACAAAGAATTGACTTGTGAAAATCAAGCAATGATTACTTTATTCTGGCTTACTTCGCCGATTCTCTAAGGACGAAAATTTATAAACTTTCTCAACAGTACACAGCAGAGACTAATTACTCACACATGCTGTTTAGTACTGTTGGCCTCTGGAGAAAGTGACTCCATCCCTGGCAATCAATAACTAATGCTATTAATGATAAACAGGTTCATGCTGGTGCAATTAACTCCTAGATGGCACAACGGATTTAAGTTAATAAAAGGGACTGGCCTAAGTACCAGTTGAGAATAATGCAAAGCGTTTATGCAAACTAGGAGCTATAACTAAAATAAGCTAAATGTGGAATAATAAAACACGAGTTTACATTACATTAACCTCAAGAGAAAAGAACTGTAAATTTATTGATTACAATGAAATAAATTTACGTTACATGCGTCTCAAATGACTTCAAAATAAGGAGATCGCACTCACTCGTTCACTCAAAAGCTAAACTCTTAAACCTAGGAAAACGAAAAGAAATACTGGTCAGAGAGTGGACCAAGCGGATGACTGGGCGTCGTTGCTGAGGAAGGACGCTGAACACGCTGAGCCTCTTGCCAAATCTCGCTAGGTGGGAATTCAGGAACTGGACAATGGCGGTGGCGGGAACTGGGCGTCGGCTGCTAACCTGCTTCCACGGCGCTCAAATCCTGACTAAGTTCAAATTGTGAGAGAGAGGCAAGTGTCGAGCCGCTCTTGCTAATGGCTAGAATGAGCGAAACACCCCCATAACAAATCACTCAGCGGAGGTGCTAATGTCGCGCACAAAGATGATAACTTATGATACAGTGAAAAATGGTTCTGAAAACACTCCCAATCGGATGAATACGTGGCAGTTGACTGAGTGATACATACTGGGATTCCACTAGAATTCGCGGTTTCCCACCAAAGTTTAATGTCACAAGTTTAGTTAAATATATGATCGCACCAACTCGTAACATTACGCCCCATCAAAAATGATTTTTTTTTGTCAGGAAAAAAAAAAGTCAATTACATACATATAAATCCTACTCAGTCGCACAAGATTCACACTGTGGTGTGTGTTTGTGTGCTATCCTGCTACAGGAGAAAGTCACAGTCGCCAGTGAGCGAAAAAAAACTCATATTTACATTAATAGAAGCAAGCTTGAGGGAAAAACTCTGTGACGACGGTGAAAAATCGTGTACTCAGGTCAAACTGAGAGAAAAGTTCACTACATTTACATTAACAACTAATTGTTATGTATCGTGATATATGTAATACATGGTGTAGGTGTGACAGCTGTGGTGTAACTGTATCTACGTGTAAATGATATAATACAAATGAATAGTAAATAATGATGACGAGGCAGAATAGAAGGGGTGGCAGCATGCAACATGGATGATCAGCTGATCTGCACGGCAATGCTGCACCCGCCAGCTGCACCTGCGAAAAAAATCAAGGTGGAGCATCAAAAGTGTCATTTCTCTCTCTCTGCCTAGCAATCAGTACTTATGTTACAAAAAGTACACTATTTACATTATTAACCAGGAAACGTAGTCAAGCCATCCCTGCAGGACATCAAACACTGACCCAGTTTACTGGTTTAACCCTAAACTTAATTAACGAAAAGACTGGGCATTTCTGCAGGACATCAAACGCTGCAATTTGCTAAATTAAACAGGCAATGTGGTCAAGAGCAAAAAGACTGGGCGTTTCTGCAGGACATCAAACGCTGCAATTCACTAGGGACCCAGTTTACTGGTTAAACCCTATACTTACAATTAATGACAGGAAGCTGAGAATCGCTACACAATCTTGGGCAGGTCACGTTTTAACACCCACTGTGGGTGTAAACACTCATTTGGATATAGAGCATTCTCCAGGAATCCTCAGAGAGGCCCACAGCTCGAGACGTTCCACAAGGTAATTCATACACAGCCTCAGACTGTCTCTGCGGGGTTCTCAATCTTCCCCCTTAACTTACGGTACATATGTATGTACAGGCCCTGGACATACTGTGTCCTGTGGGGCCAATGGGCGAGATGTCAGGTGTGCACCCACTTCACCACTGCCCCGTCTCTCAACTGACTCAGAGATTACTGGTGTGGTTTCAAACGGCACAGGAAGGACATGTCCCTGATTAGTGGTATGTGGACACACATTACAGGAACGTACAAAACTATCTATCTCTCGTCCCATCCCTGGCCAGAAAAAGTCAGCTCGGATACGGCCCTGGGTTTTCCTTTTACCCATGTGACCTCCTGAGGCTGAACAATGACCCCATTCTAACACTGCTTGGCGATACTTTGCGGGGACGACAAACTGCAGTTGAACCTCGCCCTGGGGTGTTCGTGACTCATGGTACAGCCGTCCTTGTTTGCAAAGGAACTTGGTTTGACCTCCCCGTGAATACTTTATCACTCTACCCTTTTGTTTCTTTCACATGGCAGCAAGTGTTGGGTCAGAGTGTTGTTCTTGAACAACAACTTGGCTACACATCTGATCTTGCGGCGATTCAATGGTCACCGGGGTGACAGTCTGGAGCCTCAGCCATGGCTCGTGTTACTGTAGCCAAAGTCTGAGTAGCGTCATCTTCGGTGCAACTATGCTTGGCACCTGGAATATTGCCTATGATAGGGTCAAATAAAGGTTCTGGCATGACAACTGCGACTGTCATACCAGTGTAAAATGGAGATGCCACCTGGATACGTGCCTCAGGGAACAATCTCACTGATCCATCAATAAGGTTAGCTTGGATCTGTCGACCTGTATACTCCTCAGGCCGAACTAGACTCTGCCTGACAGAGCAACCTGAGGAACCGTTGTCTCTCAGGACCTTCACAGGAATGTCTCCCACAAACCCTGGCTGAACTAGGAAGGCACTGTCACCTGTAGGGGGGCCTGTGGAGGAAGCTGGCTGAACAAGGAAGGCACTGTCACCTGTGGGAGGGCCTGTGGAGGAAGCAGCCAGCCACTGATTAGGCTGCTGAATAAATGATGCGGCAAACAGGTGCCCTGAGAATTAGATACATGAGGGGTCGTACTTAATGTCGGGGGAGATGGAGCATTGACCTCCTGTGGCAGAGTGTTCACTGTCGCTGTGGGACTAGAGAACTGTAGGGGAGTACCCATACTGGTAGGGACGTGACCACCATGCTGCTGCTGGGGAATGAAGGCTGCGTTTGCCTCCTGCCTCCTATTCACTTGAGCTGGTGCTGAAGAGGACAGTCCCGATGGTCGGTTGCGTGGCTGATACTGCTGCTGGTTAGGGTACCTCTTCCACTCAGGCTTCTGAGTGTTTTGCCCCTGGTCCTTCATCTGTGGTTTTGGACCTTGGCCATTATTCTGAGAACGGCCTTGTTGCTGGGGTTCAGTCTAAGACAGTTTCCCAGATATATCAGCTTCCTTGTTCCAGGTATGCTGCTTGCGAGTTTGATACCCGTATGAAGTGAAGAATGCATCAGCCTTCTTCACCATTTGGCTGGCATCTCTTACCTGGCAGATATTAACCCCTTAAAAGCGGCCGTGAAAAGTCGCCTCCCCCGAGTGGCGGGGTTGTATCGCGGTCTGAGAACCTGTAGGAAAATATTAGCCAAAAATCAGAGATTAACCCTAGAACATTATACTTGGTATGGCAGATAGTACTTACATTCAGCTTTCTCCAGAGACAGGTGTTGAGCCCTCGTGGACTACCCAAGGACTTGTGGAGACTTGCAAAGTTGGGTAACCAAATCTTCACTTTCACACCTCCAGCAACCCGGTTTCCCCTCTACCACAGCCTCATTCTGTCACAGTAAACTTTATACTACAACGTAAAGGTAGTTTGGAATCCGTATTTGTACAATAAGCACTGAAAATAAGGCTAAAATCAACGGAACGTACGGCCGACATGCGGCGCGGCGGCGGTCTTCCTGTCACTCAACAAACATTTCCATTTTCACAGCTAAAAACATGTATACTACATTATTTTCAATCATATTACTTCCCAAAAGATCACCGCGGCGCGCTTTTTATTCTGCCTTACGCCCGTCACTTTATTCTCGTTCCTGTCGGCCGCTTGCACTGACTTGGAAGAGCTAGAACTCACCATAATGTCACTTTGAAAGCCTGCGGTAAACTGACGCTAAACAGGGGCAAACCGTGAGAAAAAAAGCTAGTGTTACAACTGGGGAAACAAGCGTTTCCTATTAGCATGAACTGCTTGTGAGAGGAGAGTGCAGATTTACAGTTCTGAGCACTCAGAGCACTACCATGTATCACAGCCAGGCTGGCATGGGCCGGGGTGGGGGGGGGGGACGGGGGAAAAACGCGATACTTGGCAACAACGGAGGTCAGTGGTACAAAGGTCAAGTGTGCTAAAAGTAGCTAAAGGGTGGTGGTACTGATAAACAATACGAGCTGTAGCCTGCCTGCCTTCGGTTATTCAAAATTTACTAGAATCACAAACGCGACGCTCTGCCATTATGTCCTTTTCGCCGAGCGTCGCAAACAAGACGATCCACGTTTAAAGGGTTAAGCTGAGCCATAAGTTCAGTAGGCCACGACTTTTCTAGCTGCGTGCGCAGCATAAGGTTGATTATCCCCTCACACATGGAAGGAGTTTCATCTTTCTCCATCCACTCACCTAAGTAAGCAGTAAGCCGGTCAAGAAACTGAACGGCAGTCTCTTTTTCCTGTAAACGCGCCCTTATGAACTGACTCTTGGCGTCGTCAACTGTGAGATCGTACGCTTTGACGAGTGTGGCCTTCATCATCTCATACGTGAGATTGTCTCCACGAATTCTGTGGAGAATATTGAGGGCAGGGCCCTCAAACAGGCTAAGAAACTGAAGCCGCTTAGCTGCATCATCCAGCTGGTAAAGTTGAGCCATGTCTTCAAAACGAGATATGTATGGCTCGATTCGCTCGCCTTCCTTGTATGGAGGAAGCTTGATGTGTGAGGTCGCCATAATATGTGAAGGGATAGCGCTTGTGGAGCTTGGGCCAGCTGCACCAGATGTGTCTGAAGCCAAGGAATCTCGTTTGAGCTTCAACACGTCAAGTGCTTCTCGCACGGCATGTTCATGTTCTCGTTCTCTGTCTCGTTGTTCACGCTCGTATTCACGTTGTTCTTGCTCTTGTACTAACTCGAGTTCCCGTTGTTTTTGCTCGTATTCACGTTCTTTTTGCTCGTGATCAGGTTCTCTCACGTTTCTCGCATTGTTTTCGCTCGTGTTCACATTCTCTCTCATGTTCTTCACGAGCATCTTTCTCACGTTGTTGCTCGTAATTAAACCGTGAGAGGATGTAGTTTTAAATTTTTGGGGGGTCGCTAAGCCCCATATCTCTAGCTTCCTATACATAGATGTTGGCAGCCATGATGCTAACTCAATCTAAGTAAACTAGAGACTCAGTACTGACTGCAATTTTGCAGAGAAAGATGCCAATAATCGAGAATAAAGAATATAGGCACAGGTTAGTGGTGACCAGTTTTATCTAATTAAACTGGTAAAGAAAGAAAATTAAACAAACAACTGATTGTGAAAATTATTATGTAAAATTAATAAAACTGAATCAATAATCACCAGTAAGATAGTGCCAATAGACTTTAATGATAAATACCTAAGTATGAGTGAGTGTGTATTATCTCGTGAATAACTTTAGAGCTAGGAGTTAATATCCTGGCGAGGTCGCCAAATGTCACAGGGTTTTTAAGAGTAATTGTAATATTAAAGAATAATATTCAATAATACTTGATGCTTTAAAATGTTACTTGAGAACAGGGACAAAGAATTGACTTGTGCAATCAAGCAATGATTACTTTATTCTGGCTTAATTCGCCGATTCTCTAAGGACGAGAATTTATAAATTTTCTCAACAGTACACAGCAGAGACTAATTACTCACACATGCTGTTTAGTACTGTTGGCCTCTGGAGAAGGTGACTCCATCCCTGACAATCAATAACTAATCCTATTAATGATAAACAGGTTCTTGCTGGTGCAATTAACTCCTAGATGGCACAATGGATTTAAGTTAATAAAAGGGACTGGCCTAAGTACCAGTTGTGAATAATGCAAAGCGTTTATGCAAACTAGGAGCTA
The DNA here is from genome assembly GCF_032717465.1 of Coenobita brevimanus. Classification (NCBI taxonomy): domain Eukaryota; kingdom Metazoa; phylum Arthropoda; class Malacostraca; order Decapoda; family Coenobitidae; genus Coenobita; species Coenobita brevimanus. The sequence goes on from NC_136971.1 coordinate 34,965,752, forward strand.
TAACTAAAATAAACTAAATGTGGAATAATAAAACACGAGTTTACATTACATTAACCTCAAGAGAAAAGAACTGTAAATTTATTGATTACCATGAAATATATTTACGTTACATGCATCTCAAATGACTTCAAAATAAGATCGCACTCACTCGCTCACTCAAACGCTAAACTCTTAAACCTAGGAAAACGAAAAGAAATACTGGTCAGAGAGAGGACTAAGCGGATGACTGGGCGTCGTTGCTGAGGAAGGACACTACACACCCTGAGCCTCTCGCCAAATCTCGCTAGGTGGGAATTCAGGAACTGGACAACGGCGGTGGCGGGAACTGGGCGTCGGCTGAGGAAGGATGCTGCCACACATGCTGCTAACCTGCTTCCACGGTGCTCAAATCCTGACTAAGTTCAAATTGTGAGATAAAGGTTAGTGTCGAGCTGCACTTGCTAACTGCTAGAATGAGCGAAACATGCCCATAACAAATCACTCAGTGGAGGTGCTAATGTCGCGCACAAAGATGATCACTTATGAAACAGTGAAAAACGGTTCTGAAAACAATCCCGATCGGGTGAATACGTGGCGGTTGACTGAGTGATACATACTGGGATTCCACTAGAATTCGCTGTTTCCCACCAAAGTTTAATGTTACGAGTTTATTTAAATATATGATCGCACCAACTCGTGACACTTACAACTAATCCTTTTGCTTACACTGTTAACTTTTTCTCTCCATTGGGCTCCTCCAATCACAACCTTGTTACCTTAACCTGTCCTATCTCTTCGGTAAGGCCTGTGGACCCTCCAAAGAAACGTCGTCTGTGGCTCTTTGGAGCTGCAGATTGGGAGGCCCTCAGGCAGTACTTCTTTTCTTTTCCCTGGAACGATTAATACTTCCACATGAGTGCCATGCACACTACGGAGGTTATTCTCTTGGGCATGGAAGCATACATTCCTTTCTCATATCCTTTGACTGATGCAGGAAAGCCTTTGTTTAATCATGCTTGATCTAATGCTGTCGGCAAACAAGGAGAGGGCTTATAAAAGCTACCAGAGCCAACCCACCCCTGAATCACATCTTGTTTGTGTTTCTGCCCGGAATCGTGCTAAGTCTGTTCTTCATTCTGCTAAAATAATTTCATCCGTGTTATAAATGCTCTCAACTCTCCAGCTCGAATTCTTCCCGCTCCTTCTGCGAACTTGCCAAAAGCCTTTCTAACAACTTTACCTCATCATCCTCCCCTCTTCTTTTCTACTCTGATGGCTCTGTAGCTATTTCTTCTACTGATAAAGCAGATGTCTTCGCTCAGACTTTCTCCATTTCCACCTTTCACGTTTCCGGTGCTGTTCCTCCATCACTTCCCCCCTCTGACTTCCTCATTACTGACATTAAACTTTCTACAGCTGATGTACTTTCTGCCATCACTGGCCTCAATACTAACAAGGCATGTGGGTCTGATGGAGTCCCTCCTGGTGCTTCTGTGCTTACACCCTGCTTAGGTAAACTCTTCTGTCTTTGTCTTTGAACTTGTACCTTTCCTTCTTGCTGGAAGATTGCTTTCATTCAGCCAGTCCCAAAGAAGGGTGACCATTCCCAACCCTCTAACTATCGTCCAATTGCTTTAACATCCCGTGTCCGAAAAGTTTTCGAATCTATTCTTAACAGAAAAATTTGAAAGCATCCTTCCTATCACAACCTTCTTTCTGATCGTCAGTATGGGTTCCGTCAGAGAAGCTCCACTGATGATCTCACCTATCTTTCAGACCCCTAGTCATCCTCCTTTCAGGACTTTGGTGAAAGCTTTTTCATTGCACTTGACAGCTCAAAGGCTTTCGATCGAGTCTGGCATAAATCTTTTATTTCCAAACTGCCCTCCTACAGTTTCTATCCTTCTATCTGTACCCTCATCTATAGCTTCCTTTCTGGTCGTTCTATAGCTGCTGTTGTAGACGGCCATCGTTCTTCTGCCAGATCTATCAACAGTGATGTTCCTCACGGCCCTTCTTCCTCGCAAGAAAAAAAAAAAAAAGACGTCGCGAGTGCTCCCCCCAGCCGGGCATTTCCGGGAGAAATCAGGAAAATCGTCTAATTTTAAACCTTCATATCTCAGTTATGACTTAACTAAATATAACAATGTCTCATATTACTCAACAATCCCTCGACTTCAAGTTGATTGATTCAGATGGTCCGTGAAGTGCTTGTAGAGAGAGTGAGTGAGTGGGGAATGAGTGCAATTTATGTTGTTTTTTTGCAAGTGTCCGGATGCGTGGCAGAGATTCGGTGACACAACTAAGACTTACACTAGTCCTCCACAATAATAACACTTCGACATCACTCCTACAAGACCAAAATCCATCTACAAACGCTGTATACGTGAATATTTTTCCATAATCGGTCGTATTTAATGCTGTCAGGTCAACAATCTTACCAACGACCTTGAAGGCAGGCTGTCCGCTTGCCTCCATCACCACCATCCACCCTTACAGACGGACAGACAGACAGACAGATACTCATGCGCTCTCTCTCTCTCTCTCTCTTACACACACACACACACACACACACACACACGCACACACACACACACACACACACCAGCTATCTAACGTTCTATCTATCTATCTACCGCCAGACGCCTTAATCCCATAAGGGATGGCCACATAAAATTGCCTTCATGTTGCCCTGTCCCCCGCTATTTCAATGCCCTGCTCCCAGCTCACACTCCCCTCTCTCATATACCTCTCCACTCCATCCCTCCATCGCATCCTTGGCCTCCCCCTCCCTTTCCCCACCTTCACCTCACTCGCATACACTCTCCTCGTCAGTCTCTCACTCTCCATCCTCTGCACATGTCCAAACCACATCAGTGTTTCTCCTAATGCTTCCTATCACATCCACGTCCACACCACAATGCCCCTTCACTTCCTCATATGTCAGACTGTCTCTCCATGTGACTCCACATGCTTCTTTCGGATAACTCATTTTCACTGATCTCGCTCTTGACTTCTGTCCCTCCAACAAGGTCCAAGCTTCACTTCCATACATTAGAGTTGGTATCACAATACTGTCATGTAGTAACTTTTTCACCTCGATGCTCACTTCCCTGTTTCTTATCATTGCTTTCAAGGAACCAGCAACCTTTCTTCCCTGTTGCACCCTTTCAAGCACTTCACCCTCTAAACTTCCATCCTTACTCATCACACTACCCAAGTACTTAACGCACTCACATTTTCCATTTCCTCCTCATCCAGCCTCACTGTACATTCACTGACTTCACTTCTCTTGAAGACCATAACTTTACTCTTCCTTACATTCACCTTTAGATTCCGTTTCTTACACACTCCCAAACTCATTCACCAAGCCTTGCAGCTTCCCTTCTTTTTCACTTAAGAACACAGTATCATCTGCAAACAACAGTTCAGGTAGTTTCCAAACACTGCCCTCTCACTAGAGCCTTTCCAACATCCACTGCCCTACCTTGTATCTCTTTTATAACCCCATCTATATGCAGATTGAACAAACATGGAGACATGTCACATCCTTGTTTTAATCCAATCTTCAAATAAAAAAAATTCACGCAGTTCACCATCCACACACACTCCAGCCTTAGCACCCTCATACATATTCTTCACAGCATTCAACAACCTCCCATCTACTACATGTATTCTTAATACTTCCCACAATCCCTGTCTATCCACCCTGTCATGTGCTTTCTCCAAATCCATGGTGGCTGCATACAACTTCTTTCCCTTCTCTAGAAACTTTTCCACGAAAGATCTAGGAATGAATATCTCATCTACATAACCTCTTCCCTTCCTAAAACCTCCCTGTTCTTCTAAAACTAATTCTTCCGTTATTTCCCTAACTCTGTCAATAAGTATCCTGCCATATACTTTACCTATTACACTAAGAAGACAAACGCCCCTATGATTACCACACACTTCTTTTTCCCCTTTTCCTTTGTACAGGGGAATAATTGTACCTGACTTTCAATCCTCCGGGACTCTACCTTCCTCCCAGGCCAATTTCCACATCTTCCACATCCATTCTACTACTATCTCTCCCCCATGCTTCAGCATTTCATCACACACTTCACCAATTCCTAGGGCTTTCCCCATTTTAACTTTCTTCATTGCTTCCTCAACTTCCATCCTTCTGATTTCTTTCTCTCTTCTCACATTCCTCCATCTCTCAGCCATGCCCCAGCCACTTATACTTGCCTTACTATCATTCTCTATGTTCAACAATTCCTTATAGCGTTCTCTTCATTTGCTCACTTTTTCTAACTTCTCCACTAGTAATCTGCAATTTTTATCTTTCACTCTCCAGCTAACTTCTTTGACACCCTAACTTTCTCTACCTCTTTCCAGAACATTTTTTTTTTTTACATTCCCTCTACTTTACACTGAAGTTCCTTCCCAATTCCTCATCCACTCTCTTCTTACTCTCTCTAACCCAATTCCTCATCCACTCTCTTCTTACTCTAACTAATCTTTTCACTTCTCTCTTCCTCTCTACAAATAACTCTCTCTTCCGTCCCTCAACTTCTTCCACGCCCCTGTTTCTCATCCACTCACTGTTTGCTTTCTTCTTTTCTGCCACAGCCTCTCTAACCTCTTCTCTCCACCATGCTGTTCCCTGCACCCTCTTTCGTCTTCTCTTCACCCCACGCAGTGTAATAGAGTAGTACAGATTTAAAAAAAAAAAAAAAGGCGAGCTTCCTCCACCCTCCTGATGTCCATCATTTTCGTGCTGAGACCATATTTTGGCCTCAAATTTTGCATTTTGTGTTATATGAGACGTGCACTAGGATTGGGCGTTTGTGTTAGTTTGTGAGTGCCTGTGTGCGTGCGTGTGTGTGTGTGTGTGTGTGTGTGTGTGTGTGTGTGTGTGTGTGTGTGTGTGTGTGTGTGTATGTGTGTGTATGTGTGTGTGTGTGTGTATGTAGATAGATAGATAGATAGATATAGATATATATGTCTATATCTATCTATCTATTTCTATCTATCTATCTATCTATATCTATCTATCTACCTATATCTATCTATCTATCCACCTATCTATCTATCTATGTATCTATAGATAGATAGATAGACAGATAGATTCCATTTACACAGTATTTGGAGTAGCGCTATAAGATCACAATGAAAGGAAGGTCTTAAAGGAAGTACGGTTGTGACAGGGTAACAGGATGAGTAACAGTGTGAGAAGTGAATGAAAGAGAGTCAGAAAGTAAGTGGAAGATGATCACTGGAGCGAGGAAGAGGAAAACTTTATGGGCTGGGTGTGTGTTGACCCCAATAATATCTTTTTATTTACCTTTACTCAGTGTCTGTGTACCTTTCCCGGCCTGCCGTCTGTGTGTGTGTGTGTGTGTGTGTGTGTGTGTGTGTGTGTGTGTGTGTGTGTTCCACTAAGATATCTTCGGGGTGAATCTGTCTGGTTTCTGTGGCAAAAAAAAAAAAAACACGAAAAAAAAAATAGAGAATGAACTCAAGACTGAGATCCTTTATCACTTGTCTTTAAATGTTCAATAAAAGTCTATCTATCTGTCTGCAGCCATATCTCTTAGTCCCATAAGCGGTGGCCACAAACAAATCGCCTTCAAGTCGCTCTCTGTCCCCCGCCATTTCGCTGCCTTCCCCCCAGCTCACACCCTCGTCCTTCAGATACCTATCCACTCCATCCTTCCATCTCATCATCGGCCTGCCCTTCCCTCTTCCCCCGTCCACCTCACTCACATACACTCTCCTCGTTAGTTTCTCTCCATTCTCTCCACATTGTCAAACCATCTCAGTGTTTTTCCTCCAAACGTTTTCTTTCACATCCACATCCACACCACAACGCTCCTTCACATCCTCATTTTTCAGTCTGTCTCTCCATGGAACTCCACATGTTCCTCTCAAATAACTCATTTCCACTACTTTCATTCTTGACTTGTATCCTAACAACAAAGTCCAAGCATAGCTTCCATAAATTGGTATCACACTATCATGGAGTGATTTTTTTTACTTCCCTCTTCTCTTCCATATTCCTTATCATTGCTTTCAAAGAACCAGCAACCTTTCTCCTCTGTTGTACCCTTTCAAGCACTTCATCCTCTAAACATCCATCTTTCCTCATCACACTGCTCAAGTACTTAAATGCAACCATAGTTTCCTTTTCCCTATCATCCAACCTCACTGTGTACTCAGTGACTTAATTTGTCTCCAAGCCCATAACTTTACACCTTCCTTTCATTTATTTTGAGATGTCTGGATATATTGCGCTTAACACACTGCAGGTCACAGGCTGTGTGAAAAAGAATAAGAAAGCCTGTCGCAGAAATGACCAGTTCCATTTATGAAAAACTGATAAAAGAGAAACTCTTGCGTTGATTGAATTCGACAGAAAAGGGGAGGGAGTGTGAAGTTACTGTAGATGGCTGCTGCGGGCCCACCGAAATGCAAGCTGAAAGTCTAGAAGGAAACTAACGGAAAGATGGAAACTTGCCAGTTGAGAGGAAAGTTTGAGCAGGCAGTCAACGCATGAGCGCAGATTTGCTTGCTAGTGCTGTGGCCTCTGAGGGCAGAAAGTACATCTTTTGAAGAAAATTTCCATGATAAAGTAAACAGGCATGATAATGTTTAACGGGGAAACTGATAATATAACATAAAAGAAACATTGCAAAAGAGTAGTTAAGTTAGAGGCCCAGACGAAGAGAAAAGTTCAGCTTTATCGAAGGAAGGAACAGCTGTCGAAGCATCGAAGTGAAAAAATATGAGGAGAAAAATGAATCAAGTTTTAGGAGAGGTTTTTGTTAGTGCCAGAAGGAGGGGGAATAATATCAACTGCAAAGTTCATTACATGTGGAATTGATAAAGTGTGTGTGTGTGTGTGTGTGTGTGTGTGTGTGTGTGTGTGTGTGTGTGTGTGTGTGTGTGTGTGTGTGTGTGTGTGTGTGTGTGTGTGTGTGTGTGTGTGTGTGTGTGTGTGTGTGTGTGTGTGTGTGTGTGTGTGTGTGTGTGTGTGTGTGTGTGTGTGTGTGTGTGTGTGTGTGTGTGTGTGTGTGTGTGTGTGTGTGTGTGTGTGTGTGTGTGTGTGTGTGTGTGTGTGTGTGTGTGTGTGTGTGTGTGTGTGTGTGTGTGTGTGTGTGTGTGTGTGTGTGTGTGTGTGTGTGTGTGTGTGTGTGTGTGTGTGTGTGTGTGTGTGTGTGTGTGTGTGTGTGTGTGTGTGTGTGTGTGTGTGTGTGTGTGTGTGTGTGTGTGTGTGTGTGTGTGTGTGTGTGTGTGTGTGTGTGTGTGTGTGTGTGTGTGTGTGTGTGTGTGTGTGTGTGTGTGTGTGTGTGTGTGTGTGTGTGTGTGTGTGTGTGTGTGTGTGTGTGTGTGTGTGTGTGTGTGTGTGTGTGTGTGTGTGTGTGTGTGTGTGTGTGTGTGTGTGTGTGTGTGTGTGTGTGTGTGTGTGTGTGTGTGTGTGTTCTTACCTTATTGTATCTTTAAAGGAATGAGTCAAGCTCGTACTGTCCCATGTCTTAAACCATATTTATCGTACATATCCTTAAATTTATGAATTGTTTTGGCACACACTATTTCATTCGGTAGTGCATTCCACTGATCAATTGCTCTATTTGGGAAACTAAATTTCCTTACGTCTTTATCGCCTCTCTTTTTATGCAAACTTTTGCAGTGTCCTCTTGCTGATATATCCCCATAGGTTATGTAATCGTTTATGTCTATTTTCTCCTTCCCTGATATGCATTTATATATCTTAATCATGTCTCCTCTTTTCCTTCTCTCCTGTAGTGTAGGCAGATTCAGTTTTTCTAGTTTTTCTTCGTAGCTTAGGTCCTTTGAACTTGGTACCCATCTTGTAGCGGCCCTTTGAGCTTTATCAATCTTATCTCTTTGTTTTTTGAGATGAGGACTCTAGACTACTGATGCATACTCCAGGGCTGGCCTGATGAATGATGTTATTATCTTTCTTACCATGTCTTCATTTATGTATGTGAATGCTATTCTCATATTTGAGAGCAGTGTATACATGTTCCGTACCTTGTCACTAATGTGGTCAGCCGGAGATAATCTATTATTAATAATCACACTTAGGTCCTTCTCTTTTTCTGATGTGTGTAGGGTTTTATTTCCTAACGTATAATTCCAATCAGGTCTTTTTCCACTTTTACCAAACTTGATTACATGACACTTGTCCACATTGAATTCCATTTGCCATGTATTGCTTCATTCATGAAGTTTATTTAATTCTTCTTGTAGCTCTTTACAAGATTCTGCATTAGTAATTGACCTTTGTATTTTTTAATCATTGGCAAATATATTTAGATAGTTTTCATTTCCAATGTTACTATCTATGTCATTTATATACACTAAAAACATGATTGGTGCCAGCACTGAGCCGTGTGGAACTTCGCTAGTCACTTCTCTCCATGATGAGTAATTTCCCCTTAGTACTGTTCTCATTTCTCTCTCTCTCTCTCTTTTTTTTTTTTTTTAGAAAATCTTGCATCCTACAATACATTTTGCCTCGAATTCCTCCTTGATGGTACAGTTTCCATTAAAGCCTTTGGTGCGGTACTCTGTCAAATCCTTTCATAAAATCTAAATAGATACTGTCCACCCATCCTTCTCTTTTCTGTAATGTTTCTGTTACTCTATCATAGTAGCTCAACAGATTCGTAACACAAGATTTTCCTTTTCTGAAACCCAACTGTCTTTCTGTTATCATATTGTGTTCTTCTAGATGATTTACCCAAGCTTTTCTTATCAGCTTATCTAATACCTTGCTTACAACACTGGTTACTGATACTGGTCGGTAGTTGAATGGATTTTGTCTATTTCCTTTCTTGAATAAGGGAACAATGTTTGCTTTCTTCCAAATATCAGGTAGTTTACCTTGTCCCATGGAGTCCTTGAAAATTTAAAATAATGGTTTACTTAACTCCTTTGCGCATTCATGTAGCATCCAGCATGAAGTTTCATCAGGACCATTTGCTTTTCCTTTGTCTAATTTACTTAGCTCCTCCTGTATTTCATTTTCTGATATTTGTATATCTGGTAATATGTGTGGGTATATCTAGTTCTGTTTCTTTGACTTTTAGATCTTTCTTTGTTAATATTATAATTCCTCCTCCTTTTTTAAGTTCCTATCTCTTCTCCATATATTGTATTCCTCTAAGTTTAGTATGTCATTTGATATCCTTGGTGTTAATTTTGTTTCAGTTAGGCATATTATATGTGGTTCATTTTCTCTGACATAATCATTCATCTCTAATAATTTAGTTACCATTCCATCCACATTTGAGTACATCAACTTAATCATCTTGTTTATATACTTGTCATGACATGGTTCTACTACCTTCCTCCTTTTTATTCCCTCCTGTTTATGTACCACTTTCGAACCTGCAATCCGATTACTTTGTAAAAAAATGTATTCTTCTCCTCTGATCTTCCCTCGTTCTTTGTTTTTGCTTCCTCCCTCTTACCTCGTTCTTTGTTTTTGCTTCCTCCCTCTTCTCTTTTAGTAATATCAGCTCTTCTTGAGTTAGACATTTTTTTTTAATCCATACATTTTTGAAATCCTCTTTTTCCATGAGTTTCTTTGCATTTTTTATGATCTCCTCCACAGTGTTTACACTCTGGAAGGTTACCTTTAGGGGCCTGGACTTATTTCTTTCGAATTTCTCTAACCTTTTGTGTTCCTCTGTGTCTTTATTACAGATTTCCCCAGATACTTCCTTCAATATGCCCATTACATTTGCCATCTCCTTTTGGTCTCTCGAGATCTTGTTTCTTATTTCTTCCTCTTCTATACTAGTGATTACTATAGCTTTGTTGATATCTACTGAATGACCAATTTAGGGTTGTTTAGGATTATTCTTTTCACTTCCTTTTTAATGCTCTTTTCTTCAACTCTTGTTTCTAGTCTCTCTTTACTTTCACCATTTCAGCATATGTGGTTTCCACATCATATTTGTAGCTTTGCACCGCTTCATTCACCTGTGTTATCTTCTCCTCAATATCACTGCTCTGATCTATCAGATTGTTTGCTTGCCTAATTATCTCTATCATTTCTGAACGCTTCCATAATACTCTCATGGTTGACTACTGTACTGTACCTGCCATTTCACTAATTTTCCTCCTAAGTGAACCCACCTCTACTGTCAGCTCATCTATTGTTGTGTTTTTCTTGTTGACTTCTTTTCCTAATTTTTCTATTTCTTCCTTCTGCTAGTGCAACTGTTTCTTAATTTCATCAATTTCATTCTGAAAAACCATCTCTAATCTCCTTACTCATTCCACCAGTTTATTGCAAGTCTCCATTTCAACCAGTTCTTGGTAGAAATCATCCTGCTTTCTACCTTTATCCCTTTTCGTTTCCAAATATGCTTTACTAAAGTAGGCCATCATGCAGTACCAAGAGCACAGATTCTACTTACAGTACATTCCTTGGCTCAGAGTCGCAGACTCAACAACTGATCAGCTGATCTTGCGCATTTTTGCTCTACTTTGTTTTCTTTACTATCTAAACAACAGTCTTACTTATAACTTCTTTTTATATTAGGACACCATTTGGTCTATCCTGGTACAGAGCTTGACTCATATAAAGATACTAATTTAGGTATAACCACTGGCCAGGTTCGGGCCAGTTACGGAGTCGTGTTGACATGCGTCCACTCTGCTGTGTGTTCCTACCTAATTGTTCTTACCTAATTGTATCTTTACGGGAATGAGTCAACCTCGTACTGTCCCGTGACTTAAACCATATTTATCGTACATATCCTTAAATTTGTGAATTGTTTTGGCACACACTATTTCATTCGGTAGTGCATTCCACTGATAATTGCTCTGTTTGGGAAACTGAATTTCCTTACGTCTTTATCACCTCTCTTCTTATGCAGTTTTTTGCAGTGTCCTCTTGCTGATGCTTCCCCGTAGGTTAAGTAATCATTTATGTCTAATTTCTCATTCCCTGATATGCATTTATATAGCATTATCATGTCACCTCTTTTCCTTCTCTCCTGTAGTGTTGGTAGATTCAGTTTATTTAGTCTTTCTTCGTAGCTTAGATCCCTTAAGCTTGGTACCTATCCTGTAGCGGCCCTTTGAACTCTTTCAATCTTGTCTATGTGTTTTTTGAGATGAGGACTCCAGACTACTGATGCATACCCCAGGGTTGGTCTGATGAATGATGTTATTATCTTTCTTAGCATGTCTTCATTTATGTATGTGAATGCTATTCTCATATTTGCAAGCAGTGTATACATGTTCCGTACCTTCTCACTGATGTGGTCAGCCGGAGATAGTCTGTTGTTGATAATCACACCTAGGTCCTTCACACACACACACACACACAAACACACACACACACACACACACACACACACACACACACACACACACACACACACACACACACACACACACACACACACGCATACACACCGAAAATATATATATATATATATATATATATATATATATATATATATATATATATATATATATATATATGCAGAAACTTCGTTTCACCTTGAAGACATGTATCCAAAATAACCACATGAGAAATGAAAGGAGCGACAGTGAGTACTTTCGTGTATTACATCTTCAGAGTAATGCAGAGACGTAAAGAGTAGAGGTCTTTTATACACACCCGCAGCAGGGAGTGACACACAAAAAAAGGATTACTTGAATCAAACCTGAACGATATACAGAACAAAAAGTGCCTGACTTTAACTTAGGGATGCACTTGACAAAAAGGGTAAATACTGCGGCTTAACTTAGAAACATAGAGGATTAATGCTAGGTGAGTCCCACACAGGGGTGACTGTGCTATCAGGAAAAGCTAAGGATAAGAACATAAGAAGGAGAGGATAACTGCAGTAGGCCGGTTGGCCCATGCTAGGCAGCTCCTAGAAGAGTAACTGAACTATTAGAATGAGATAAGGATAGCAAAGAAGAAGGGCCTCCCCCGCCCTCCAAACCCTCCAACCGAAGCCGGCAGGAAAAAGTCATAAAGAACACCACGCCGTATAGAAAAACTGGCCTAGACATTTTACAGGAAAGTGTGAAAGCAGAATAGAGACTATCATAGTGTAACCTGAAAAGGAAAAATTATGAATTAGTATTGGTTATAAGATTTTCTTTTTTCTTTATCCACCCCTTATTAGTCATATGCTTATCTAGCCTATGCTTGAAACTCTCAATGGAAGAGGAAGCAACTACTTTACTAGGTAGCTTATTCCATTCGTCTACTACTCTATTACCAAACCAATTTCTACCGATTTCCTTACTGAAACGGAATTTTTCTAGTTTGAAACCATTATTTCTAGTTCTATCCTGTATGCTCACTTTAAGTACCTTGCTAATATCTCCCTGATTTTATACCCTTCATCCACTTAAACACCTCACTTAAGTCTCCCCTTACTCTACGCCTCTCTAGCGAATGCAGACTTAGTCTTTTCAGTCTGTCTTCATATGACAGGTTCCGGACGTCATGTATCATTTTTGTCATTCTTCTCTGTACATTTTCTAACGAATTAATATCCATTCTATAGCAAGGACACCAAAATTGTACTGCGTAGTCCAAATGTGGCCTTACTAATGCTAGATAAAGTTTCAATATTACTTTAGATGATCTATTGCTCACGCTTCTCGAAATAAATCCTAGGACCCTATTTGCTTTATTTCTCGCATTAATACACTGTTGCCTTGGTTTAAGGTCGTTTCTAATCATAACTCCTAGATCTCTCTCGCATTCCGATTTGCTAATTTCTTTGTTATCTAAGCTGTATTTAGTATCTCCAATGGTCTTGCCTACGTTAAGTACTTTACATTTTTCAACGTTAAATTCCATTTGCCAAGTTTTAGACCATTTGGACAATGTATCGAGGTCTTTTTGTAAGTTATGGCAATCGTCAGTCGAGTTAATGATACGCCCTATTTTTGTATCGTCGGCAAATTTGCTGATGCTGCTATTGACTCCTAAATCCAGATCATTTATATATATTATAAATAATAAGGGACCGAGTACTGAACCCTGTGGTACACTGCTAGTTACTAATCCCCAGTCCAACTTAGCTCCATTTATTAATACTCTCTGCTTTCGTCCTTTCAGCCAGGATTCTATCCATTTTAAGATATCGCCGTCTATACCGTGTGCTCGAACCTTTCTAACTAACATTTCGTGTGGGACCCTATCAAAAGCTTTACTAAAGTCCAGATAAATAACATCGTAAGCTTTATCGCTATTTACTGCCTCATAGACCTCCGAGTAGAATGACAACAAGTTTGTGAGGCAGGATCGTCCTTGCCTGAATCCGTGCTGACTTTCGTTTATAAGATTAAATCTTTCTAAGTGTTCTCTAATCTTCTTTGCCAAAATTAACTCTTAACATTTTTCCTACTATTGACGTTAGACTTATCGGACGATAATTCGACGCAGCTGATTTATCACCCTTTTTAAAGATGGGCATTACGTTTGAGGTCTTCCACGCCTAAGGAACTTCTCCTGAACTTAAAGAGTCATTTAATAATGTTAAAAGTGGCTGACATAATTCTTCTTTGGTTTCTTTTATAATTTTTGCATATATATCGTCCGGACCTGGCGATTTTTGAGGTTTTAACTTATTAATTTCTTTCAATACGTCCTCCTTACTAATGGTTATTTTACTAAGAATATTTTCCGTATTCTCATCGTAAATATTAGCTGCATGAGGGACCAGGTCTAGATTTTCCTTGGTGAATACTGATATGAAATAATTATTTAGGATGAAGCACATTTCTTTATCTTCACTGGTAATGTCACCTGATTCTGTTCTCAGTGGTCCTATCCTATCTTTATTTTTCGTACGGTACATTTGATAAAAACCCTTGGGGTTTTCTTTTGATTCACTAGCAACCTTAATTTCATAACTTCTCTTTGCTTTTCTTATCTCCTTCTTTACTTCTCAATTTAAAATCGTGTATCGGTTACGTAAGTGTTCCTCTCCACGTTTTATTGTTCTATATATTCCTTTCCTTTGGCCTATGAGAGATTTTAATTTGTTGTTGTTTAACCACCTTGGTTCTGAATTATTCGTTCTAAACAGTTTTGAAGGGATGTATATATCTTGGCCTCCGTGTGTTATATTTATTAACTCACTATACTTCTCACTGGTCGAACGTCTGTTTGGTACTGGAGCTGAGTTAATTCCCGTCACCTGGACTACATTCCTATCTACCACTTCCCCCATGACAGACACCTGACGGACATTCCCACGTGTTTCCTGCCCCACACCTATGACCTGGGGTTCCTCACTGACCTGGCATTCCCTCAAATAGCTAATCTCCCCGTGGAATACCGTTCGAAAATAAGCTCTTAAGCCATCGAAATCTCCTAGACGAAAATTAGGAACGGTGGAGGTACTTTCAGTGGAACAGACATCCCAAATAAATATGAACCTTAATTTCTTCATGATCACTATTACCAAGTCGTCCACCAACCTCTATATCACTAATGATATTTTCTTTATTAGCTAAAACCAAATCTAGTATATTATTACCTCTGGTGGGCTCCCTGATATACTGATAAAGAAAATTATCTTGTACTACCTCTAGAAATTCCTCTGACTACGCATCCCCTGTCTGATTTCTCCAATCTATCCTTGGTAGATTAAGGTCCCCTACAATTATTACTAAGCTGGACTCTGATGCTTTCCTAATTTCCTCCCAAAGGTATTTACTATCAGCTCTACTTAATTTAGGAGATCTGTAAATTGCTCCTAAGACTAATTTCTCCCTATTGTTACTAATTTCGACCCAGACACTTTCTGTGTCCCTATTTACTTTAATGTCTGCTTTATTGTAACAGTTTAATGAATCCTTTACATAAATAGCTACCCCTCCCCTCTTTCTTCCCTGACGGTTTGACACAAAAATATTATAGCCTTTTATCTGATATTCTGCTAAAAATTCTCGAGTGTCTGTATTCATCCAAGTTTCACTAATAACGGCAATGTCTATTTTCTCTGTACAAATTAAAGCCTCCAGTTCATCCATTTTATAACGTAAACTCCTGCTGTTTGTGTAGTACACTTTCAGATTATTACTAGTAGTTATGCCTATACCTTGGCATTTACTGTTATTTATTTTATTACTAACTGGGAAACTCTTTACTTTACTATTATAACATTTTTTTGTACCATCGCTTATCGCCCTTCTAAGAATCATCGCTTGTTCTTTCATCTATCATCGCCTGCTCAATTTGAGGTGCCTGAGTGGATATATCTACACTAATGGTTGAACTTTTGTTCTTAATTTTGCAAGTATTGATGAATCTATCCAAACATGGTAATAATGATTTCTGAGTGTAGTTGCTGCAACTTTCTGTACACCTACTTCTCAACCTCGAAAAAATCCCTCCAACTCCCTATCTATCATTCCAGCTAGAACAGTAGCTCCCTGCCTGCTAAGATCAGTCCCATCCCAACTATACAAGGCACTCCGTCCATAAAACCGGTCCCAGCTGTCTATGAAAGGTATTGCATTATCTTTGCAATACCTTTCAAGTCGGCAATTAAACCCTATTGTCCTGCTCAACCACTCTCTTCCCACCCGCCATCTGGGTAAAACACCGAGCACTACAGGGGTTCCTCCCCTCTCCCTAACCTTTTCTAACATCACCTTGTATCTTTGCCACAGTACCTCACTCTTACGGCTACTAATATCATTGCCTCCTACACTGAGGCACACAGTGGGTTTGTCACCATTATCCTTTACGATATTTGAATTTTTTTCTCTCACATTAGCCACCCTGGCCCCTGGAAGAAACACATGTTTAGCAAGTGGAGTATACATGGCCCTGTTCAGATATCTCACCTGGGAGTCTCCAACAACAACAACATTTTTCTTACCTTTCTTGTTCTGAAAATACTTACCTGTACTGGAAGTTCTCTCACCGTCCTTCTCCTCTACTTCCCTCTCTGCCATTCCTTCACATTCGTCCCGTAGTGCGTCGAAGGCATTAGTGGTCTTAACTTCCGTTTGCTTCTTAAGAGTGAACTTCGTTGCACCCTTCTTAACTAGTGTCCAACCTTCAGCCTTCTCTTTCTCCTCCAACATCTCCTCCAACAATTCCCTCATTTCTGCCTTCTCCTGCCTGAGAATTTGTACCTCATGCTTCAGTTCGAGAAGTTCCTCCTTTAATTCAAGGTAGTCCTTTTCAATACCTGCAGTGGGGACACAGCTCTCTGCCGAGAAAGCCATTACGCACAAATTCACACAATGTAGCACAGCACCATCACAGGTCACTACGGGTCACAACAACACACTAGCACAACACTTTCACGGATTACTAGCACAGCACTATCGCTATCACTACAACACACTAACGCAGATCACTAAAACACACTAGCACAACACTACCACAGGTCTCTATCATGTCTGAGCAGACTGACCTCACGAGAGCGACTGACGACTGACCTCACGAGAGCGACTGATTGCTTTAAAATTGTCAGTTAACAATTTATCACATTTATAATAGCCATAGCTCATGTTTACATTCTTTTCGTATGTGCCAGAAATTAGACAATATTCTATTACAAATCTTTCATCAAAGCCTTTTGATGACTGTAGGCTATAACATTTTAGCAAGATCAAGAAGCTTTGATGAGAGAAATGTAATAATATCTTGCCTAATATCTGGCACATGTAAAATGAATGTAAACGTGAGCTACGGTCATTTTAAATGTGATCTATTGTTAACTGCCTACATTTTAAAGCAGTACCCCCTAGACTAACAATCGATTGCATCCTTGTCTTCCCCTGGTAGTACAGTCACACCTGTATACGACACACCTAGAATTAATCCTCCATGTTCTTAAGTTAAGCCTCTTTTATCAGGTGCATCCCTAAGGAAAAAAAAACGTCAGGTACCAACTGGTTGCGTGTATCGCTCAGTTTTAAATCAGGTCATCCTTTGTTCTGTGTGCAACTCCCTTCTGCGGTTGTGTATGAAAGACTTCCCTTTACTTCTCCATATCACTGTGTCCGAAGATGTAATATACGAAAGCGCTCACTGTCGCTACTTTCATTTATCCTGTGATTATTTTGCGCGTGCGCACACACACACACACACGCACATTATATATATATATATATATATATATATATATATATATATATATATATATACATATATATATATATATATATATATATATATGTGCGTGTGTGTGTGTGTGTGTGTGTGTGTGTGTGTGTGTGTGTGTGTGTGTGTGTGTGTGTGTGTGTGTGTGTGTGTGTGTGTGTGTGTGTGTGTGTGTGTGTGTGTGAGAGTGTGTGTGTGTGTGTGTGTGTGTGTGTGTGAGAGAGTGTGTGTGTGTGTGTTGGTGGGTTTTGTGAGAGGTCAGTAAAGCCTGTTTTAACGAAATTCCCCATGAAAGTGTTGCCTATCACGGCCCGGGATCGGACTCGTGCCCTTCAGTACAAAAGACCACTTTTCTAATCTTCTCTAATCACTCAGTCACCAGCTTCCCATCTCTGGTCCAGCGTTAATAACCTGACCTAAGCTTTACATTATCTGAGAATTCACTGTGTGCGGGCTGTCAGACAAACAAATAAATAAATAAATAAATAAAAAACCTTTAAACGGACAATGCCATACCCATTATATTCTTAGTACTCCAAACAAGCTTGTCGAACCGTGGAGAGCCCTATTGTTTTGACAGGATTAGAGTCTTGATAAGCCGCTTTACCCTGACTTCTCACAATAAGGTGAATAAAAGTATGTGAAAGTGTCACGAATTAAAAATGATAGTCAACGGATTCACGGGGTTAAGACCTAAAACATGAAAACATTATTCTTCCATTCGCAGATAACTTGCATGACGCAATTTTCCTAGTGGGCTGCATACGGCCCTCTCCACACCACCTACCTTCCTCATTCGATCACGCACACCCTTTTCCTTCCGACCCAGCGTCCCTTTCCTCTTCCATCCAAATAAACCCATTCCCTCTTACGACCATTTAAATCAGTTCTCTCTTCCAGTCCCGTAAAATCATTCCCTCTTCCAGTCCCTTAACACCTTCCCTTTTCCAGGCCCTTGAACCCCTGCTCTATTCCAAGTCCTTAAACACCTTTCCTCCTCCATGCCATCGAACTTTTTCTCACTTCCAATCCCTTGAACCTCGCCTTCCATTGCCTTGAGCCCTTTCCCATTTCCAGCTACTTAAACTCTTTCCCTCTTTCAAACCAGTAAATCCTTTTTATTTCCAGCTTCCTAAACCCATTCTCTCTTCCACCGTTCTTCCTTCTTCCAACCTCGTGCCCCCATTTAACCTCTTCCTCCCTTTCCCTTTCCAATCCCTATGTCCCTTCTTCCTTTCAGCCCCCAGCGTCCCCTTCCCCCAAACTCCTTCCCGTTTACATCTCTCTCTCTCTCTCTCTCTCTCTCTCTCTCTCTCTCTCTCAGCTTTATACTTTACAGACCCTTCCCTTTCCCCTCTCCAGCCAAAGTTAACGTCCCCTACCAGCCTCCCTTTTTATCTCTCCAGCTTCCCCCTTCTTTTTACCACCCTTCCATCCTTCCTTCTTCTACTGCCCTATTTCCCTCCTGGACCACCTGAAAGCATCTCATGGGATAAACATACAGGCAAGTTTTCTCTTGCCGTCAGCAAACCCTGATGCTTCTGGTATTTTCGTAAATGGAACATGATTCTAAAGTTTTCTTTACAGCTGCGCCCAACTC
>NC_136971.1:34989458-35071958 GCF_032717465.1 Coenobita brevimanus
TGGTTCCCTGCACTTCCGCTTAAGTTTTCATGATGAACTGCATGAGACACATAATACTGTCACATTTTGCCTGTGATTTGGTTCATAAACAGTAGTGAGGAGGTCTGCGGGCTAGGGTCGTGAACTATGAGTTCTATCTCATCCCTCTAATTGTTATATGGCAGTTAAAGCGAATTTTATGCACTGCATCCAGAGCCCATGTGTGCTACATAATTGTTCAAATCATAATGAAAAAAGTAATATATGTCTCCCTATACTGGCAAATGGTAATCAAATTATTTGATAACTAAACCCTATATGACAACACACTCCCAACGGTGGTGACTAAATGGAGGGTGGTGTGACATCGTGTGCCAACCAACCCAAGATATCATACGTCACATGTAAAACTTCCGAGAACATCGACTCCCTAATGCACAGATATTTGTTTGGGTTACGGTGCTTATCAGCCTATCTTTTTATAATATTGACCCCGTAAAATTAGTTAGAAAAATGCACGGTAAACATGAAAGCTCTTTTCACCCACTCCTGTCAGTTCCAGACATGCACAGAAATAAAACTGCGCCTACCCCAGGGAAAAATGGCCAGTTTAGGACAGTTTTCATTTGGAAATATTCATTTTTTCATGTGTCTAACTCTGAGCAAAGGCTTAACAGCCCGTTACATGAGCCCCATCAGTCCTTCTACGTACCATACACCTCCACATGTCACCCCATCGACATTAACATCCACCGTCAATTTTGTATAAATACTAGCGACGTCTCATATAGGAATGGTGTATTGGGTGTTTTTACGCTGCCTCGGCGGGTCTTATCGTAGATCAGTGAAGTCTGCATTAAAGAAATTCAAATCCATAAGCTGTTCCCTGCCCCAGCCGGGATTCAAACTCGCATCCAGTGAGGTAACATAGCCCAGGAGCATTAAGGATACACCTGGATAATAATTCGAGAAAACTGACCTTTTTTTTGGGGGGAGGGGGACAGCTACATAGTAGCCTTCTAAGTAAAAATCATAAACATTCCACGTAAGCTAACCATGTGGGACGAAAAATAAAAGATAGCCACCATCGGCATGGTACCCATATATATCTTAGTGACTAAAATTCATACTTGGCCATGTAATACCAACTTTTATGGGCATTAAGAAGTGATAAATCCATTTCTGCTGTTATTCTAAGAATTTGGTCACTGATATAGGCCTACACAGAGACTGCGCCAAACGCAGAAAATCGGAAATCTGTAATGACAATTTTGCAATGAATTTTATAAACTGGCGTATACTTCATCAGACGTTTTTATTTTTCATATTAGATACAGATTGAAGTGTAGAGGCAGAAGTACATAGATGGATAGAAGACAATGTGAATGGAATGAAATGGCAACACAAGAACAGTGTGATATTTGTGAATTTTGTGATAAGCCAATCACCTCTAACCGAAGTACTGTCACAGAAAGAGGCCTACCTAGCATATTGAACATTAGTGCTGATCTGAGGGATGGACATGATGAAACGCTATTATCTGAAGTGTTGCCAGTTCTGGCTTATACATGATGCAAAAAGCATTGCATCATGCCATCATTTATAAAAAAGCGAAAAAGGGAGGTAGATGAATCGGAGAGACAAGTGCATAAGAATATCACCTGCTGTTCACAGGCCACTCTCTTTAATATAAAACAAGACTGTCTTTACTGTAGGAAACGTGTGGACTGTAGTATGATCGCTAAACAACTAAAGGACCAACGTGAGGCGACTCATGAAGCAGCAGTGACTGAACTGTTATCATCTGTTGCAGCCAAGGCAATGAAGCGAGCTGATAGCTGGGGAGAGTCTGTGTATACACGCATTCAAAATGTTGGTGATCTTGTGGCAGCTGAGGCCAAGTACCACCACGATTGTCAAAACCGTTTTCATGATGGGCGAAGGCTTCAGAGAAAACCATGGGGGAGACCTTCAAGGCCAGTACACCAGGAAACAACATGCATTTCTGAAACTCTGTGTTCACATAGATAAGAGTAATGAACATCAGTTCTCCATCAGAGAACTAGAGTCATTGATAAGAAAGTACTCTGATGATTGAGAATGCTACACTACCAAGTGCTTGAAAAATATGTTACAAGAGCACTACAGAGATACCATGGTAATGACATGTGACAATGAATAAGACACCACATACACATTCTAGGTGATGGTAGGAAGATACTGAGGGGGAATTACAAAGCGCCAGGTCTGGGCCAGAGGATGATGTAGACATGGCTACATCACCTTCTCATTTTAATCGAGACTCAGCTGTCTTAGCCAACTGACAGCAAACCCTTTTCTGTATCCTCCTACTTTCTCTATACTCATTTCAAAGCCAAAGGTGGCTGTTGTGTATATGTATGCAACGACTTATCTTGCTCTCATGTTCCTGAACTTGATTCTTCTGAATTCTCTACTCTCTGGCTTCAGCTCTCCTGTCATTCTTTGACTAAATATATCTGCACTGTTTACTTATCCCCTAATTCTATTATCAAAAATTCTTCGACTATCTTACTTCTACGATGGAACACATTCTGTCCATTTCTTCTTTCTCTGAAATCTCCACTCTAGGAGATTTCAGTGTCACCACCGCCTTGCCTCTTTTCTCCTTTCACTGATCCACCTGGTGAACAAGCCTACATCTTTTTTATCCTTAATGATCTAGAGCAGCTTGCAGAGCATCCTACCCGTATCCCTGACCGCCTTGGAGAGAGCTCCGACATACTGTACTTGACCTCTACCTTACAACTATTCCTTCTGCATACACTGTTAATCTTTTCTCTTTGTTGGGCTCCTCTGATTAGCTTAACCTGTCCTATCGCTCCGGTGCGGCCTGTGGACTCTCCAAAGAAACTTTGACTGTGGCATTTTGGAGTTGTGGATTGGGAGGCCCTCAGGCAGTACTTATTTGATTTTCCCTGGAATGATTACTGCTTCCAAGGCCGGAAGCCAACTGAGTGTGCCTTGTACGTTACAGAGGTTATTCTCTCGGGCATGGAAGCATACATTCCTTTCTCATATCCTCTGACTAATGCAAGAAAGCCTTGGTTTAATCACACTTGTTCTAATGCTGTCTGCAATAAGGAGAGGGCCTATAAAAGGTACAAGTGCCAACCCACCCCTGAATCACGTCTTTTTTTATGTTTATGCCCGGAATCGTGCTAAGAGTGTTCTTCGCTTTGCAAAAAATAATTTCATCTGTAATGAATTCTCTGAACTCTTCAAACCGAATTCTTCCCACTCTTTCTGGAACCTTTCCAAAAACCTTTCTAACAACTTTACCTCATCATCCTTCCCTCCTCTTTTCTACTCTGATGGCTCTGTAGCTATTTCTTCTACTGAGAAAGCAGATCTCTTCACTCAAACTTTCTCCTCCAGTTCCACCTTTGACGATTCCGTTGCTGTTTCTCCATCACTTCCCCCCTCTGAATTCCTCATGGCTCAAATTAAAACTTCTTCAGTTGATGTATTTTCTGCCATCACTGGCCTTAAAACTAACAATGCACATGGGCCTGTTGGAGTCCCTCCTGTTGTCCTCAAGAACTGTGCTTCTGTGCTTACACCCTGCCTAGGTAAACTCTTTTGCCTTTGTCTTTCAACTTGTACCTTTCCTTCTTGTTCGATGTTTGCTCTCATTCAGCCTGTCCCAAAGAAGGGTGACCATTCCCAACCCTCTAACTATCGTCCAATTGCTTTAACATCCTGTGTCTCAAAAGTTTTTGAGACAATTCTTAACATAAAAATTTTAAAGCAACTTTCCTATCACAACCTTCTCTCTGATCATCAGTATGGGTTCCGCCAGGGACGCTCCACTGGCAATCTTCTCACCTACATTTCAGACTCATGGTCATCCTCCTTTTGGGACTTTGGCGAAAGCTATGTCATTGCACTTGACATCTCAAAAGCTTTCAATTGAGTCTGGCATAAATCTTTAATTTCCAAACTGCCCTCTTACAGTTTCTATCCTTCTATCTGTGCCTTCATCCATAGCTTCCTTTCTGGACATTCTATAGCCGCTCTTGTAGACGGCCATCGTTCTCCTAGGTCTGTCAACAGTGATGTTCCTCAGGGTTCTGCCCTGTCACCGACTCTCTTCCTTTTATTCATCAATGATTTTCTAAGTTGTACATCTAACCCTGTCCACTGGTACGCTGATGATTTCACCCTTCACCTTTCCGTTCGGTTCCCGCAACATCCATCCCAGCAATTACTTCAACAAACAAGGGATGAGGCTTTGACACTGCTAATGTCTGATTTGGCTCATATCTCTGAGTGGGGTAAAAATAATCTTGGCGTTTTTAGTGCATCAAAGACTCAGTTTTTACACCTATCAACCCGACAAAATCTTCCACAGGAGTACCCACTAATGTTTAATAGTATCCAGCTCAATCCTGCATCATCCTTGAACATGCTTAGGATTTCATTCACTCAGGATTTATCTTGAAAGATCATATTATGTCTCTTGTAAAATCTGCTTCCGACAGACTAGGTGTGCTATTCACCCCTGTGTAGAGTACAACTTTGTGTGGGGAGACCCCCCACATACAGCTTTTCTCAATAGGGTGGAGTCAAAGGCTTTTTGTCTCATTAACTCTCCTCCTCTTACTGGCTCCCTTCAACCCCTGTCTGTTCGCCGCACTGTTGCCTCTTTATCTCTATTCCATTGCTACTTCCATGGTCACTGCTCCTCTGAACTTCTGCTTGCATCCCTCCACCTCTACGACGGATGCATAGCACCCACCTAGCAATAAACTCTGATCCCTTTTCTGTCCAGCCCTTTAATGCAAGAATTAACCGTTACTCCCAGTCCTTCATTAATGCATCAGGTCTACTCTGGAACTGTCTCCCCTTGTCTGTATTTCCTACTGCCTATGATCTTCAGTCTTTCAAACGCAATGTGTCCAGGCATCTTGAAATGAGCGGATTTTGAATTTGGCTCTCTTTTGTATTGTGTGTTTTTTTTTTTTTTTCTTGGAAGGAGCTGTTTTGCGGGTTCCTAGCATTTGGTTTCTTCTTCCTCACAAAAAATATGTATATATATATTGATGACCATATGAGGACAATCATGAATGACACATCTAAATATCCTAAATTTGCTAATATGGGCAACAGTGAACATAATTATGGTGTTAGAACTTCTGGTACATTTACTGTCTCTGCTGATCGAAAGTAAGTACTGTCAGATAGAAATAGCACACAGTATAACAAGTGCAGCACGTCCCAGATCTTTTATATTGCAAATGCTGTAGAGAATATCTGTATACATCAATTCAAAGATAGAATCTGGTGAACTTGTAGATTTGCTTAGTAGCTTAGGATTTGCAGACGGCTTTCGAGAGGTACTACGCCTGTATGATGGAATGATTCCAACTGCGGAATAAGAATATGACTGTGAATGGACACTTGTTAATTTTGTATTTGACAATGCAGACATTAACATCTGCACCTTAACTGGACATGAACGTGGCATACTATGGGTGGCATTGCTGGCATCGCCCCTGGAAAGGACCATGCTGGACCACAACATCCTCGTTCAACCACAGTACGGTCAGCTGCTACTGCAGGTCGATTTTCTGAGATACCACTCAAGATATACAGAAAACCAGCAGTTCCAGGTCTCAGACATGTACTCATTGACCTCCAGAACCACCAAACCTCAACCCGGCGAGTCTAAAGTAAGCAACAGTGCTGGACAATACGCGGCTGGCCAGCTGTTTTGTATCCGATCCTAAACAGTGTCCGTCGTGGAGTCAGACAGTAGTCAGACAGGGAGAGTTTGATATAAGCATAATTGTGATGCTCCCATTTCTGAACCACAATCCCGATCAACCACACACTATTTACTTGGCTCATTCTTATATACACACAGCATCCAGCAGGAAATGCATCACACACCCGAAAACACATATTGATAGCACACTCTATCACCAAATGTGACACAGTCTCTGTCTTATATGGCATTGGCAAAAAGAAGGCCATGACAGTCTTGGAAAGTGAGGATTGAAGGACGTTAGATGTATTCAAGAAGAGCGATGCCAGCCATGAAAAACTAGCCAGAGTCTGGGAAATGTTCTTACTGAAGTAATATTATGCCAATCCAATATGTAAAACACTTGATAAGCTGAGATAAGTGCAGTACATGCAGATTATGAGCAAGGCATCCAGCAGCTTCCAACTTCAGAGCCTACCTCCCACATCCTCAGCTGGAAAGTACCACTCATATCGAGCCTAATTCGGAGTTCAGGAGTGGTTGGGTAATGTTGAGGATCTATATCCTACTGACTGGGGTTGGGAGCTTCAAGGTGGAATGCTCAATCCCATTTTGACTGATAGACCAACAGCATCAGAGCATGTTCTCCTCATTATGTCATGTGGGTGTAAACATGTGTTTGGCAAGAGACGCAAACGTTGGAAAGCAGGACTCTACTGTACACCTATGTATTCCACGTGTACTGGCCAGTCTTGTGCTAATTTATACACACCTGATGGAGAAGATACTGAGTCATCATGCTATAATTATTTTTAAATTCGTGTCAGACCCTGGGCAAAGGCTTCAGTGCCCATTTCCAAGTCCCAGTAGTCCTCCGTTGGGCCCAGTAGTCCTCCTACATCCCCACATGTCACCACTTCGGCGCTGACACCCACCATCCATACTGAATACATGCTAGGGCTGTCTCATACAGGACTGGTGTCCATAACTAGTTGCGATACTAAAAAAAAATGTTTTATTTAGAAGTAGTTCAGTAACTGCTGTTGCCAAAACTTAGTGCTGGTTGTTGACTTCATATGTGTTAAATTTACCATTTTGTTTAAAATATTACATCACCTAGATCATATCTTGAACATACCGTATGTCAGTAAATCATTGAAAAATCATATAAATGTTTTTTTTTTTCAACCAAAAACCCTTAAAAAGAGGTATAACATGACCTTCAGTGACTTCTGGTTCCAAAGCTATACAAGGGTCCCATGCCGTTGGCGGCTATCATGGACTTTCGTCCCACACGGCTAACTCAGGTAGAATGTTTAGAACGTTTGTGGACTTCGACTTAGCATGCTTCCACGTAGCTTTCCTGGAAAAATCAGCTTTCTCGAATTTGTTTTCAGGTTCCCTTCGAATTTGAGCTAAGTCTCCTGGCTTAACAGACCACCTCTCAACTGACGTAGCTCTGAACTGCTCTGTGAGGGAACTCTGAACTTTTTGAAAGGCAAGGAGCCTGTAAACCGTTCCTTCTACGAAAAAAGCAAAATACAACATGAGCTACATTCAAGATCCGTTACTTTCGAGATGCTTAGATACACTGGATTTAAAAGACTGGAGATCATAGGAATTAGTAAATACAGACAGAGGGAGACAGTACCAGAGTTGACCTGTTGCATAAATGAAGGACTGTGAGTAACAGTTAACTCTTGCATTAGAAAGCTGCACAAAAAAAGGATGAGAGTTTGCTGCTCAGTGGTGCTACTTTCCTGTGGTTGAGGTAAAGGGACGCAAGAAGATAGTTCAGAAGAGAAGTGACCATTAAAGTAGCGTTATAAAAGACATAAAGATGCAACAATGCTGCAAAGAGGAAGAGATTGAAAGGAACCAGTAAGAGGAGGAGAGTTAATGAGACAAAAAGCTTTTCATCCACCTTGGTGAGAAGACCTGTATGTGGGTATTCTCCCCACACTTGAGAGTTGTACTCTACACGGGCGAATAAAACCTTTGTATGAAGTCAACGATTGTGCAGGGGTAAAGAAGGTATGGAGTCAGTTAACAAACCTAATCTCTTGGAAGCAGATTTTACTATAGATATATTATGTTCTTTTCAAGATAAATCCCGAGAGAATGAAACCCCAAGTATGTTTAAGGATGATGCAGGATTAAGGTGGATATTATCAGACATTAGAAGCTAATCTTATGGAAGTTTTTGTCGGATTGATAGGTGTAGGAACTACGTCTTTGACGCATTAAATGCAACAGGATTACTTTTACCCCAGGCGGAGATACGAGCCAAGTCAGACATTACGTGTGCCATAGCCTCATTCCTTGTTTGATGAAGTAACTGATGAAATGGACGTTGCAAGAACCGAATGGAAAGGTGAAGGGTGGAATCATCAGCATATGAATGGAGAGGGCTAGAAATACAGCTAAGATGGTCATTAATTAACAAAAAGAGTTGGAGATAGAACAGAACCCTGAGGAACACCACTGTTGAAAGACTTAGAAGAAGGATGGTGGCCGTCTACAACAGCAGCTATAGAACGATCAGAAAGGAAGGTATAGATGAAGGCACAGATAAAAGGATAGAAACCGTAAGAGAGCACCTTGGAAATTAAAGATTTATGCCAGACTCAATCAAAAGCCTTTGAGATGTCAAGTGCAATGGTAAAGCTTTCGCCAAAGCCCCGAAACGAGGATGACCAGGAGTCTAAAAGGTGGGTGAGAAGATCACCAGTGAGCATCCCTGATGGAACCCATACTAATGATCAGAAAGAATGTTGCAATACGAGAGATGCTGTAATTTTTTTCTGTTAATAATAGACTCGAAAACTTTTGAGACATAGGATGTTAAAGCAACTGGGCGATAGTTAGAGGGCTGGGAATGGTCACCATTCATTTGGACAGGCTAAATGAGAGCAAAACTTCCAGCAAGAAGGAAAGCTATAAGCCGATAGACAAAGGCAAAAAAGTTTACTCAAGCAGGGTGTAAGCACAGAAGCGCAGTTCTTAAGGGGAGCAGGAGTGACCCCATTAGGCCCATAAGCCTTGCTCGTACTGAGGCCAGTGATCGTAGAAAATATATCAATTGAAGAAATTTTAATGTCAGCCATACGGAAGCCAGAGGAGGGATGTGGTGGAGAAACAGCACCAGAATTGTCTAAGGTGGAATTGGAGGAGAAAGTCTGTGCAAAGAGATCTGCTTTATCCATAGAAGAAATAGCTACAGAGACATCAGAGTGGAAAAGAGGAGGGAATATTGATGAGGCAGAGTTGTTGGAAAAGGCTTTCGGCAAGG
The DNA here is from genome assembly GCF_032717465.1 of Coenobita brevimanus. Classification (NCBI taxonomy): domain Eukaryota; kingdom Metazoa; phylum Arthropoda; class Malacostraca; order Decapoda; family Coenobitidae; genus Coenobita; species Coenobita brevimanus. The sequence goes on from NC_136971.1 coordinate 34,998,479, forward strand.
TGCTAAACGAAGCGGGACGAATTCAAGTTGGAGAGCTGAGAGTATTTAGATGAAATTGTTTCTAGCAGAGTGAAGAACAGACTTGGCACGATTCCAGGCAGAAACATAAAAAAAAAGATGTGATTCAGGGGTGGGTTGGCTCCGGTTCCTTTTGTAGGCCTTCTCCTTGTTGTGGACATCATTAGAACAAGCGTGATTAAACCAAGTTTTTTTTTTTTGCATTACTCAAAGGATATGAAAAAGGAATGTATGCTTCCATGTCTGAGAAAATAAATTCCGTAATCTGCAAGGCATACTCAGATGACTTCGGCCATGGAAGCAATAATCATCCCAGGGAAAATCAAAGAAGTACTGCCTGAGGGCCTCCCAATCAGCAGCTTCAAAGTGCCACAACCGACTTTTTTTTTGGAGAGTCCACAGGCCGTACCGGAGCGATAGGACAGGCTAAGGTAATAAGATTGTGATCGGAGCAGCCCAATGGAGAGGAAAGACTAAAACTGTAAGCAGAAGGATTAGTTGTAAGGAAGAGGTCAAGTAGTTGGAACTCTATCCAAGGCGGTCAGGGATATGGGTAGGTTGCAGTGCAAGGTACACTATGTCAAAAACGACAGAAAACATGTAGGCTTGTTCACCAGGTGGATTAGTAAAAGGAGAGGAGAGCCAAAGGTGGTGGTGATCATTAAAATCTCCTAGAATGGATATTTCAGAGAAAGGAGAATTGGATAGGATTTGTTCTATCATGGAAGTAAGATATTCGAAGAACTTTTCATAGTCAGTAGAATTAGAGGATAAGTAAACAGCACCGACATATTATCCATTAGAATGACAGGAAAGCCAAAGCCAGAGAGTAGAGAATTTAGAAGACTCAAGTTCAAGAAAATGAGAGCACGATAAGTCGTTGCGTATATATACACAACAGCCACCTTTGGCTTTGACATGGGTATCGAGAAAGTCGGAGGATACTGAGAAGGGTTTGCTATCAGTTGCATCACACAGCTGAATCTCAGTTAAGAAAAGAAGGTGAGGTTTAGAGGAGGAGAGGTGGTGCTCAACAGAGCGAAAGTTAGAGGAAAGACCGCGAGTGTTGCAGAATGAAGGAGTCAGACTGTGGTTCCAGGCAACTCTTTGAGTCGTCACCGGGAGAGGGACGGATGGTGGAGGCACTTATGGTCCCCTCCCCCCTTGGAGACTTCGAGGCTTGGTTTAATGACGCCATTTTTCGAATTTTGAATAGGAAGCGTGGTGTGTAAAATGCATTTAGTTTGATGTTGACAGTAAGAGAAACTTGTTCTGGAAAGTATGCTGGCCTACTCTCTGTGTTACTGAAACATTGAAAAAGTACAGCAAAGGAGATTGATCAGGAACTAGTCCTGAGGGCTGATGAGACAGGAGCTCCAGCTCTCCCTGTCATTGGCTTTCTATCCACCTTGGGTGTACTGCCCTGCTCGACTAGTGCTACAGTTGACTCCCTGTATGTGAAGAAATTTAAGTTTTCACAGTAATGCTACGAGTGAGGCTTCCAACCGTGACGCCACACAGAGTTGCTGATTAAATTAATATATGCTTGTAATTAGTGTCTGGAAATCTATGCAAGCTTTTTTAAAACAACAGTAAGCTGTCTCTGCCAACACCTAATTTCAGCGAAAAGAAACGCTGTGTTTACAGATTTTTCTGGTATACCATGTGTTCAAGTTTGGTGGTTATGTTCACTTCAGTAACTCGTGCCTGGACTCTTTCAAGCCTTGCAATATCCTACTTCAGCTATGGCGGAGAGAACTGCACTGCATATTCCTTATGCAGCAGTACAAGAAATTTTAGAGAACCATTTCCCTGTTTCTGTACCCAAACTGCCTCTTTGCACATACTTACTGTAGAAGCCTCTGTGCCTTCCCTAGTGCAATGCACTGTTTTGAGAATCTGAGATAACTCTGTTTGTTGGTACACTTAACTCTTTTCTATCAAAACTGCTGATTTCAATTACAAGCTAATAGTCCTTTTTTTTTTTTTTTTTTTTTTTTTTTTTACATGATCAGTGTGCAGCACCTATTTATTCAGAATATGTGCATTTGCCATCGATTTATATCACTCACCCATTTGAACGAATTCGCTATTCTGTTTCCCTCTCTTATCATTTCATGGGACATCAGTTCCTAACTTTATATCACCTGCAAACAAATCTTGTAATTTGGCAGATGATACCCATATGTACACCAGTGTTGTACGGCATATGACAAAATAACACTGGATCAAGAAATGAATGCTGAGGTAATGCATTTGTAACTAATGTCTAGTCAGAGGTTTTCATGTTCACTTCCTCTCTCCGTCGCAGGTCAATCAGCCAGTTTTCAATATGTAACTAGTTCTTTCTGTATTTCCAATGTGCCAGTTTCTGCCATCAGCTGTTTCTTTACAGTCTACTGGATATCCAATTAAGAAAGTATTTTGTTCGGCACTGATCATATTCGAAGTGCACAAGGTGGAACAATTCAGTCAAGCTGCTCAAACATGCTCGATGCTGCATGTTGGGAGTTATACAGTAAATTATTTGATGGTAAATGATCTATAATTGTATCAGCAACAATACCTTCCAACACCTTTCATGCCACAGTCGTAAAGCTTATTCGATGATAATTTCTTCGACAATGACGATCCCCCTTTTAAGAAATGTTGTTCATGTTTGCTGCCTTCCAGTCCAAGGAAGTTTTCTCCGGTAACCACCTATATTATAAAACGTAGGAGACAGGTGAGGAGACACTTTGCCAGATGTCTCACTGCATACTAAGTTTAATTACCCAGGATGATCATTTTTCCATTTTTTTCACTCTAACCTAACTTAAACAATCCTAAACTAACTTAACCTAACAGATTAATCTATCTGATTAACAGATTAACCTTACTTGATACTTAGAAACAAAGCTAACCAAACCCAGAATTTCCTGGATAAGAACAAGTAAAAATGGTACACAGAATGGAAATCAAAGACCATACTCCTCGCAGAACTGCTGGAAGAAAGTAGTCAGTATTGGGGGATATGTTGTCTCTGAATTTACCAAGCCTTTCGAACACTTCTGCTTCAGTGTATCGACCATTCTATAAATCACATCCTCATAGACATTGCCTGGTTTAAGGATGTCACTTCCCACCTCTTTAGTGAGCACTGTTGAGAAGCAGTGTAACGAATATATCTTTTAATGTATAGCTATTGCATGATGTAGTTATAAGAATGGACGGCATAGCTGCTGAGAGCCTGTTGTGACCAGATCAAAGTATTTGCAAGTTAGGTAAGTGTAAGTGAAGAGTGACTAGGCTGAGCTCGCCTCGCGGCCTGCTCCCAGTCTCTCACTCTCAGGGTAGAGATCAGTAGCAGAGAGGTCTCCCAAACAGTGGGACGTGTAACAGAGCTCTGTTTGGCTGTTGTTACACAACTCCTGTGACACACTCTTGTCCCAGAGTCCTAGTAATGCACTGTCATACAAATGGTGGTATCGATGAAGAACCAGACTGCTCTTCCTGCAGTCTGACAAGTTTATTATTTAGGTCTACTACTCCACCTTTATTACGCCCTGCAGTGTCCGTGCATCTTCTGGGACTATTTTCTGAGATCTTCTATCGCAGATCAAGTGCAGACCATTTTTCGTCGTTTTTTCGCACATCCGCCAGGGTATTGCATATATCGTGCAAGCCCACCGTACCTAATAATCCTTATGACATGCGAAATGATTGAGCTGTGACGTCAATCTTGCAACCTGCACCAACAGCCTGCACCACTCAACTTACACCATCCTGCTTGCTAGCCCCTTGCTTCCAGTCCTAGTGACGTGCTCCAGTCTCTTCATATCAAGGACCGGTGGTGAATCATATCCTTAGTCGTGTGTGAGCGAGAAGGAGTACATATGGGAATTTAACTTCTATAAGATTAGGTGATGTGTGAGAACTATTCAGTGCAAAAGTTACTGCTGTCAACCGCCGGAGTACTTAATGTCTGGACTGATAACTCTTGTAGATTTTTTTAAAAGGTATATTAACGCAGTTTATTGCATCACTGTACTTCAAATCCCCTTCCTAGATCATTAATCATACGCGGAATTTTCTTTTTCTTCCCTTACCAACCAAATGAACTCTTGACTTGTAAACATTTTCTGTATAAATATTAACTTTGTTAATTGGTATTGTACATAGTAGTTTATTTTTGGTAAGAAAATTTTCCCTTCCTTTGTACAAATTTTCCCTTCCCTTGTACATACATGTTTTCTATTGTCGTTGTGCTTGTTTCTTCCAACTTATTTATTCATGACATTTCAATACTTTAAGAAGTTTACATTACCTGAAGCTGATAATACATCTTCGTTCGGAGATGAACTAAAGTCAGGTCCCACTGGGCTTGAGCACTCTCGTGACAGTGTTACTCATTTAAAAAGTGGTAATGTTTATGTAAAACCAGAATTTGTTCCATCACCTGGTAATGATCGTCATCCACTCACCTGCTGTAGTGCTGCCGACTGATTCCTTTACTTTTATCATTCTTTTTCTGTGTCTCCCCTTCTCTCTTCCTATTTCTCCCATCTTCCTTGTCACTTTTTATTACTTTTCTTTCCTTTTCAGGTGGCTTAACAGTGAGTGACAACCTGATGGTTTGTTGTAAGCCAGAAAACCATTTACAGTGGTGGGTGGTTAACCAAATAACAAATCCATACTTTTTTTTTTTTTTTTTTTATGTGTGTCCGACTCCGGGCATAGGCTTCGCAGCCTGCTCCCAAGGTCAGTAGTCCTTCTGCGTCCATGCACCTCCACATGTCACCACTTCGGCGCTAACACACACCGTCCATATTGAATACATGCTACGGCTGTCTCACACAGGACTGGTGTATTGGTATTAGCGGAGGTATTTTTATGACATGTCGGCGGGTCTTCTGGTAGATCGGTAAAGTCTGCTTTTATGAAATTCATATCCTTAACCTGTTCCCTGCCCCAGCGGGGACTTGAACCTGGGTCCGGTAGGACCCTGTGCGTCAGCAACAGGGTTAGCAAAGGGTTAGTGCCCCTCCCTGTAAAACAAGTAACTTAGAGACAAACGGCCACCCCATACTGAACCATGGCATCTGGCTATAGATAGATATCTGAGTCACAAACTTCGCTCAGGCTCAGTCAGCTGTCTCCTTTGCTTCATCTAATTTTTCCGGTGTAGATTTCTAATTTCCTACTCCCAACACTTGAGATATTTCTGTTTTTCATTTCGATTGAGATTCACATTCACTATCCTCTCATACTATCCTCAGTACTTGTATTGCCATTTTACCAAGAATTTGTGATTTTAACACCACTCCCACCCTTACTAATTTCATTTTTATCACTTTGGCTACTCAGTCTAATACTGATCTTATTCCTCAATCCATCGACTTAAAAGATGCTTGACTCCCAAAATTCATGGGTATGGTTCCGACAGTTATGACTATCATTTTCCTATTGAACTTCAGTCTGAAACTGCTGTACTAACAAAAGGCTTACAACAGACCGTGCTAAGATTGCATACCTCAGAGGAAGACTAGATAAGGGATTTCTGGAGTAGGTTTTCTTGTAAGATCTAATTTTTCGGATTTTACTTTTGATGAATACTGTGTCAAATTCTATAGAGTTCTTTTGCATGCACACAAAAGTGGTTGTGTGATGAGTATCAGCAGTGTTACATAATATGCAGCAGGATAAAAACATCCAAATGCTGCCACCAATTATGTAACTGTGCTTGACCAGGACTCTGGGACAATTGTGCATCACAGGAGTAGTGTAACAGAAGAGAAACACAGCAAGTGTAGGCTGAGAAACTCCGCCACAATGACTACCCAATTTTTTGAAGACGACTGCTACACATCCCACTGCTCGAGAGACCTCTCTGCTACTGAACTCTGTCCTGAGCATGTCCCGAGGCGAGCCATGTTTAGCTAACGTTTGACCAACTTGCAAATACTCTGATCTGGTCAAAAGAAGCACTCAGAGGCTACGCTCTACACTCCCACAACTGCATCATATAATAGCTATACATTAAACAATTCCTGTCACACACACACACACACACACACACACACACACACACACACACACACATTTGTCCCAGAGTCCTACTCAAGTAACATTATAATGGAGTTCAGGATGTCTGATATCTCATGATCAGAGTTTTACAAAACCTTATCTCTACCTGCGGCAAAGTTGACAGGTCTTTAAGTGGTACATCCAGGGGATTTTTTTTTCTCCTTCAAGGAAGGTTCGAATATCTGATCTTGGGGAGCTCCGAGCGATTTTTTTATGAAATACAAAGTTGCTCAGCTTAAATTTTTGAGTTGATTTAACCCGCATCCTCCCGCCATTGTACGTCGTACGACGGTCCATAGGGGCCGCCGTAGACCCGTCATCGTACGCCGTACAATTTGCAATTGCAAGGCACAATGCATGCACATTTTTCAAATTTGGCGGGTGATTCGTGGCAGGCAGACACGTGAGACGTTCCTCTAGCTGCCACTAGGCAGCTAGTGATGGAATATATACAGTATATGTCTCTGTCTGTCTGTCTGTCTCTCTCTCTCTCTCTCTCTCTCTCTCTCTCTCTCTCTCTCTCTCTCTCTCTCTCTCTCTCTATATATATATATATATATATATATATATATATATATATCATCATTATCATCATCATCATCAGCCATAACTAGTCCACTGCTGAACAAAGGCCTCCCCCAACCTTTTCCACGAATTCCTTGACTGAATCAATCTTTGCCACGTTTTCTTTGCAAATTTCTCTATCTCCTCTCTCCATCTCCTGTCTGGTCTTTTTCTGCTACGCTTACGGTCTCTTGGTGTCCAGTCAGTCAGCCTCTTGCTCCATCGGTTATCCCTTATTCTTGCTATATGGCCTGCCCACCTCCATGTCTGTTCTTTTATAACTTCTATAATATCTTTGACTTTAGTCTGCTCTCTCACCCAAGTTGACCTTTTCCTTTCTCGTAAAGATATTCCCAACACTGACCTTTCCATTGCTGTCTTAGAACGGATTAATTTATTTTCCAATGATTTTGTCAGTTTCCAGGTCTCACAACCATACGTCATAGCTGGAATTATATATTCGTTATATGCTTTTCGTTTCATACAAACTGGCAAGCTACTTTTGATAATGTCTCTATGTTTACCGAAAGCTTTCCATCCAATTGTAATGCGTCTTTTTATTTAGCTATCATGATCTTTCGTTAATTTTAGTATTTGTCCCAAGTAGTTGTACTCCTCAACTTCTTCAAAGAATTTCATTGCTTATTTTGATGACGCTCTTTGGTGTTTGTGGATTAAACATTAGTTTTACTCCGGTTCATCTTCAATCCTACTTTCAGACTTTCTCTGTTCAGGTCATTTAACATTTCTTGCAATGCCCCCGGTGTTTCTGAGATTTGGACAATGTCATCTGCAATTCTTAAATGGTTTAGCTTTTCTCCATCTATGTTCACTTCTTTGTTTTCCCAGTCTAGCTTTCTGAAAATACTTTCTAGATATGCTGTAAATAATTTTGGTAAAATTGTATCTCCCTGATGCACGCCCTTCTCAATCTTATTTTTTTTTCCCGAGTCCTTATATAATTCAACTGTAGCAGTTCCCTCTTTATATATGTTTTCGAGCAGTTTTACGATGTTCTCATTGACTCCTTGTTCTCGCAATGAATTTATAATTGCTATGTGCTCCACTGAATCAAAAGCCTTTTCGTAATCAACAAAACCTAAGCACAGTAGTTTATCATATTCTGAAGTTTTCTCAATTAGTTGATTCATTGTGTGCAGATGATCAGTGGTCGAATGTCCGCTTCGGAATCCTGCCTGTTCACGAGGTTGGTTTTCCTCCAAAATTGTTGTTATTCTATTCGTAGGGACTTTAGTGAAGAGTTTGTATATGACTGATAATAAGCTAATGGGTCGCTGGTTACTTCTTTTGAGTCACCCTTTTTGTAGAGTAGAATAACTATTGCATTACACCATGTTTTGGGAGTTTTCTTCTGTTTTATACATAGGGTAAATAAGTGAGCAAGCCTATTTTGTACTTCTACTCCTGCATCCAACAGAAAATCTGTTACTATTCCATCCTCACCCGGAGTCTTCCCTCTTTTCATTTTTTTACATTCAAATATTTACTTCGTCTGGTGTTACCTCAGGTTTTCACTTGTGTCAACTTAAAAGATAGCTATTGGTACTACTGTCTTTGATGCATACAGTTCTTTGTAAAATTCTTCAACTCTCTTCACCATCTTATCTCCGCATTTAATCTCTTCACCGTTTTTGTCTTTCAGTGATGTCATTTGTTGCTTTCCTAGTGCTATTTACTTCGGACCTGTTTCAGACTTTTTTCATTTTTAATGATTTCTTTCATCTGATCCACGTTTCTCTTCCTTTTTTCTTATCTTTGTCTTTTGTTGATAAGCTTATTTAATTCTGCTCGTTCTATTTCGTCTTTTCTTTGTTTTTACTTTCATTTCCTTTCGTTTTTTCGTCTTTTCTGAATATTTCTTGGTTTTGGTTGTAGGTTTCCCTACTACCTCCGCTGATTCTCTTAGCACTTTTGTCAGTCTGTCATTCAGCTCATCAATGTCACATGCAGCATTACTTAGAGCCTGAAATCTGTTCCTTATTTCCAACTGAAAGGCTGCTTTGTTTTCGTTTACTATTATTGGGCATATCTTTTTATCTTTAATCATCTTCTTTCTTTCACTTCTGAAATTGAATCTGGCTGTGCAACCCACTATTCTGTGATCACTACCTATACTTACTTTGTTGATAACTGTGACATTTGTGATCGTGTTATTCGTATATGCTGTAATGAAGTCGATTTCATTCTTTGTTTCTCCATTTGGGCTTCTCCAGGTCCACTTTCTCCCTGTTCTTTTGTGGAAGAATGTGTTCATTATTCTCATAAACATTTCAGCAAATTTTACCAGGATTTCTCCTCTTTCATTCCTTTCTCCCACTCCAAATTTTCCCATACATGCTTCTCCATTTTTCGACTTCCCATAATGTGGGCTTTGAGAAGTTAGTGCATATACTTGTATGACTTTCAGGATATATTTTTTGCATAGTCTAATAACAACAAACGCTGCTCTGTCATATATATATATATATATATATATATATATATATATATATATGCGTGGATGTAGTACAATTGAGGCTAAAAGGGAGGAGACTGGGAGAATGTTTGTGAGAAGGAAGTTGGATGTGTTAGGTCTGAGTGAAACGAAGATGGAGGGAAGAGTGAGTCTATGTTTGGAAGTGTGAATGGAAGATTGTCAGGTGTTGTTAGATGAAGGGCAAGAGAAGGTGTAGCCTTGTTAGTGAGTCCAGAAGTACAGCAGCGTGTGATTTGAATGGAAGGCGGTGTCATCGAGACTGATGTGGGTGAAAGCGAAATTTGAACGTGAGTTGTGGGTATTTGTGAGTGCATGTGGACTTGGTAGTGAAAGGGATGAAGAATAGAGGGAGTCTTTCTGGAATGATGTTGATGAGTGTCTGCAGAGTTTCGGAGCGAATGTGAATGTGGTAATGATATGAGATCTGAATGCTAGAGTGGGAAATGTAGCAGTTGAAGGTGTAGTTGGTATGCATGGTGTGCCTGCAAGAAATGAAAGTGGGGAACGAATGATAGGGTTGTGTGTTGAGCGAGAGATTGTGATTGGAAATACGCTGTTCGAGAAGAAAGATATTTATACATGGGTGAGATAGGAGGGTGGAATGGTTGTGGATAAAGCAGTGATGGACTATGTGGTTGTGTCCAGGAATGTAATAGGAGGATTGTTGGATGTGAGAGTTCTGAGAGGGGAGGGTGGAGGTACGTCTGACCACTACCTGGTGGAGGGAAAGTTAACAGTAGGTAAGACATGGGTGAGAGCTAGGAGGGTTAAGTGTGGCAGGGAGGTTTTGAAAGTAAGTGAGTTGGATAAAAGAGAGAAAATGATAGAGTATCAGGAGAAATTAAAAGATGAGTGGAACGTAGTGAAAGATCAGGAAAATGGCAGTGTGGAGGAGGAATGGCAGTTGTTTAAGAGTGCTGTGGTGGGGCATGCAGAAGAGGTGTATGGTGTGAGATGTGTGGGTGGTGGTGTAAGAAAATGATGTGAATGGTGGTGCGAGAAAGTAAGTATGGCTGTGGCTGAGAAGAGATGTGCATATGAAGTGTGGCTGCAGAGGAAGGATGAGGTGTCATATGAGAGGTATAAGGAAAAGAGGAATAGGGCGAGAAGGGCTGTGCGTGATGCTAAAGTGGCAGTAGATGCGAGGTGGGGTAGGCAGCTGACTGAGAATTTTCAACAGAATAAGAAAACGTTCTGGAAGGAGGTTAAAAGGGTGCGAAAGGGAGAGTCTGGGAAGGAAGAACAAGTAAAAGGAGAGGATGGAAGGATGTTAATTGAGATGGATGCAGTAAGGAAGAGATGGGCAGAGTATTTTGAAAGATTGTTAAATGTCGAGGAGGAAAGGGTGGCTTAGATTGTGGTAGATGGAAGGGTGCAATGAATAAATGTGTTGGGAGAGTTGAATGATTCTTTGATCACGAAGGAGGAAGTGGAGAAGGCAGTAAAGGAGGTGAAAAAAGGGAAAGCTGCAGGTATGGATGGGTGTGCTGTGGAATGCCTGAAAGGTGGTGGATTGACTATCGTTGACTGGTTAGTAAGATTGTTAAATGTGTGCTTTGTGAAAGGTATGGTGCCAATTGACTGGGCAAGTGCTTGTGTGGTCCCATTGTATAAAGGCAAGGGTGATAAGTATGAATGTACTAGCTTTAGGGGTATAAGTCTGTTGACTGTTGTAGGTAAGGTGTATGGTGTTAATTATGAGAATTAGAGGGGGTACAGAGTGAGTGATTGGTGATGAGCAAGGATGTGTTTTGGGCATTCATGGATTTAGAGAAAGCGTATGATAGAATTGATAGGGAGGCTTTGTGGACTGTTTTAAGATTGTATGGACTTGACGGTAGGTTACTAAAAGGGGTGAAAAGTTTTTATGTAAATAGTACAGCATGTGTAGGAGTGGGAAATGCTGTGAGTAATTGGTTTTCCATGAGAGTGGGGCTGCAACAGGGATGTGTGATGTCGCCTTGGTTGTTTAATATTTATATGGATGGTGTTGTAAGAGAGGTGAATGCAAGAGTTTTAGGTGGAGGTCTGAGTCTGGTGAATGTTGATGGTGGAGAGTGGAACCTAAAGCAGCTGCTGTTTGCAGATGATACTGCACTGGTGGCTGATTTAGAGGAGAGATTGAGACAGTTGGTAGAGGAGTTTGGAAGGGTGTGTGAAAGGAGGAAATTGAAAGTAAATTAGAATAAGATTAAAATGACGAAGTGTACGTGGTTGGTAGATGGTAAGAGGATGAATATAGTTTTGAATGTTGAGTTGTTTGAGGAGGTAGAGTGTTTTAAATATTTAGGGTCACATGTTGCTGTGGATGGAAGAATAGATGCAGAAGTGAAGTTTAGAATCAATGAAGCAGGTAAGGTGCTAGGAAGAGTGAAAAAAGTGTTTAGATGTCGTTCGCTAAGAATGGAGGTAACAAGAAGGCTGTATGAGGGTGTTGTGGTACCGACTGCGTTATATGGAGCTGAAACATGGAATATGGGTGTAGCAGAGAGGAAAAATTTGAATGTAAAGGAGATGAGATGTCTGAGGAGTACGTGTGGAGTGACACATATGGATTGATTGCGAAACGATGAACTGCAAAGGAGAACTGGAGTTGCTCCGGAGATGGCTGGTAGAGTTGAGCAGAGGGTGTTGCAATTGTTTCGGCATATGGAGAGAATGGATAATGAGCGATTAGTGAAAAAGATAACTAGATCTGATGTGAGAGGTGTAAGGCTGAGAGGGAGACCACGAATAGGGTGGATGGACACTGTGAAGAGAGCACTGGATGCGAGAGGGATGTCTGTTGAGCAAGGAAGAGTGGCTGTGCGTGACAGAAATAAATGGAGAGAAATTGTGAATGAATAAATGATGACACAGCCCTGAGGGGATACTCTCGCACATTTTGTCTGATCAGCTAGTCAGGTCAGGTGTGGGTAAGGGGATGGGTCTATTATGATGAGGCAGAGGTAAACCAGCTCTGCTGTTGGGCCCTGCTGCGGATGTCACTGATTGCACTGCGCAGTTGAACTTTAAGCGGTGTGGTGCGGTGTGGATCTGTCCCTTCTCCCCTTTGGGGCTAAGATGCGAATGAATGTGTTTGAATGGATGAGTAAATGGGGAGTACGTCGTCCTGTCTTGGCTACCTCCTTTTCCTTGGGGGAAGCAGCCTAGGTACTGTATATATATATAATTCAGGCGTTGTTTACAAAATCCCGTGTAAAAGCTGTAAAAAATTTTACAAGGACAATCTGGAAAAGATTTGGAAACTAGAAACTCACAACATAAATACAGTGTAAGAACAGCCCAACAGAGTAGTGGTTTATTTCAGCACAAAGCATCCGGTGATCACCATACTGACTGGACAGGCTCCAAGATTCTAGCAAGATCAAAAAGCTTAGATGAAAGAAATGTAATAGAATCTTGTCTAATTTCTGGCACATAAGTGTGATAAATTGTTAACTGAATTAATTTTAAAGCAGTATCCCCCAGACTAACACGTGATTGTTCCCTGTCATCTCCTGGTGGTGTAGTCACACCTGAATTGATTTTAAAGCAGTATCCCCCAGACTAACACGTGATTGTTCCCTGTCATCTCCTGGTTGTGTAGTCACACCTGTGTGGGACACACCAAGCATTAATCCTCTAGGTCTTAAGTTAAGCAGCAGTATTTATCCCTCCCCCCTCTCCCCTTCCCCCTCCCTCCCACTCCCTTTTCCTCCCCTCCTACTCCCTCCTCCTTTGTCACGTGTATTTTTAGATTCAGGTCATCCTTTGTTGTGTTCCACTCACTGCTGCAGGTGACCCTAAGTTAAGCTGCATGTAAAAATTCAGGTCATCCAATGTTCTGTGTGCCACTACCTGCTGCGGGTGTGCATAAAAGACCTCTACCCTTTACGTTTCTGTCTCACTCTGTCTGAAGATGAAATATACGAAAGTACTCACTGTCGCTCCTTTCATTTCTCCCGTGGTTAGTTTGCATATATATATATATATATATATATATATATATATATATATATATATGGGGGTGTATATTACAGTGCACTCTTAACCCTTAACTAAGCACCAAAAGGGATAAGATAAAGTTTGCAAGAAAACAAACTTAACTTTACTGTACACTATAACATACACAACCAAAGAAGAAACCAGGTTTCGTTTTACAAAAGGGAAGATTCATATAGGCCTCAGGATACAAATATAAAACAAGTTATTTCTTACCTAACCAGAATACACTCAGTGGAGGTTAAGTACTCACAAAGCTCGAGAAAACGTGGAGACTTCGAAGGTTAAATCCAGATATAAATCACACACTAGTGTAAATGGAGGAGTGAATCAAAAATGGGAAATGGTGCACAAACAGTGTGTTTTGTAATCAAAGTCACGTACTGAGTAGTATTGGGGAAAAGTGCAACACAATGTGACAAAAGTGTAAAGTGACATTAAATGTGTACAAATGTGTACAAAATGACAAAATGTGTACAGGGATGTGTGTACAAAATGAGACTAAATGTGTACAGGGATGTGTGTACAAAATAAGACAAATGTGTCTCTTCACATTTTCTTGGAGCTTATAAAGGAGACTTACCCCGCCTTTCTCAGCTAATTAACCACTAGGCTGGCTTAAAAGTAATCTCTATCCATACAGAAACAATAGAGGCACCTGCTGCCAATGAGGGCCTCATACACTCCACACAGAACCAATTGCGTGTCATCAAGAATGTGACGAAAGCGCCATTTAGGTTTCTAATTGGCAAACATCCCTATTCTGCTCCTCCCACATTATGTCACGCCCACAGTTCAAGGACAAGAAGAACTTTCTGCATAATTTGTGAGAAAAACATCTGGTGTGTTATCAGCTGAGAAGGCAAAAGTTGACTGCTCGGGTAAATATAGCTGGGGACCAGGGTTACCCTTACAGCCCGCAAAACTGATAAGAAAAAAGATTTATGTTCTTAATGGCTCGCTTCTCTCTCCTCTCATTATCACCTTATCTTCTATTTCACCCATTCGCTACTGGGGTAACTATGCCAGTGACAATATATATATATATATATATATATATATATATATATATATATATATATATATATATATATATATATATATATATGTGTGTGTGTGTGTGTGTGTGTGTGTGTGTGTGTGTGTGTGTGCTAAGAGGTGAGCGTGGGAGACGCTCCACCTCACCTCCGCTCCATCACACCTCCCACCCACTCCACGCAACACACCTCCCACTCTCCCGCCAACACTATATTTGTCTCTTACTCACTGAGTTTTCACACACATGATCAGTAGTTCTTTTGTTCACATCGCAAAATATACAAAGATTACCTTATTTCTATCGTACTAATTGAATACTGTCACAAGAACACTGTTCTTTACACATTCCCCTTCCCTCTCTTCCCTCTTCCTCCGATAAACTCTCTCTCAATTACATAAATATAAAATATCAGAGAGAGAGAGAGAGAGAGAGAGAGAGTGAGTTTACCGGAGGAAGCGTGAAGAGAGGGAGGGGAAATGTTCTTATCTAATTGTATCTTTACAGGAATGAGTCCAGCTCGTACTGTCCCGTGTCTTAAACCATGTTTATCGTATATATCCTTAAATTTATGATTTGTTTTGGCACACACTATTTCATTCGGTATTGCATTCAACTGATCAACTGCCCTGTTTGGGAAACTAAATTTCCTTACGTCATTATCACCTCTCTTTTTATGTAGTCTTTTGCAGTGTCCTCTTGCTGATGTATCCCCATAGGTTATGTAATCATTTACGTCTATTTTCTCCTTCCCTGAAATGCATTTATATATCATTATCATGTCTCTTCTTTTCCTTCTCTCCTGTAGTGTAGGCAGATTCAGTTTTTCTAGTCTTTCTTTGTAGCTTAGATCCCTTGAGCTTGGTACCCATCTTGTAGCAGCCCTTTGAGCTTTTTCAATCTTACCTATTTGTTTTTTGAGATGAGGACTCCAGACTGCTGATGCATACTCCAGGGTTGGTCTGATGAATGATGTTATTATCTTTCTTAGCATGTCTTCATTTATGTATGTGAATGCTATTCTCATATTTGCAAGCAGTGTATACATGTTCCGTACCTTCTCACTGATGTGGTCAGCCGGAGATAGTCTATTATTAATAATCACACCTAGGTCCTTCTCTCTTTCTGATGTGTGTAGGGTTTTATTTCCTAACTTATAATCCCAATCAGGTCTTTTTCCACTTTTACCAAACTTGATTACATGACACTTGTCTACACTAAATCCCATTTGCCATGTATTGCTCCATTCATGAAGTTTATGTAATTCTTCTTCTAGCACTTTACAAGAGTCTGCATTAGTAACTGATCTTTGTATTTTTGCATCATTGGCAAACATATTTAGATAGCTTTCCTTTCCAGTGTTACTGTCTATATCATTTATATACACTAAAAACATGATTGGTGCCAGCACTGAGCTCTGTGGAAGTCCGCTAGTCATTTCTCTCCATGATGAGTAATTTCCCCTTAGTACTGTTATCTCCCTTTTTTTATTTTTTTATTTTTTATTTTTTGAGAAAATCTTGCATCCAGCAATACAGTTTGCCTCGAATTCCTCATTGATGGTACAGTTTCCATAAAAGCCTTTGGTGCGGTACTCTGTCAAATGCTTTCATAAAATCTAAATAGATACTGTCCACCCATCCTTCTCTTCTCTATAATGTTTCTGTTACTCTATCATAGTAGCTCAACAGATTAGTAACACAAGATTTTCTTTTTCTGAAACCAAACTGTCTGTTATCATATTGTGTTCTTCTAGATGATTTACCCAAGCTTTTCTTATCAGATTTTCTAATACCTAGCTTACAACACTGGTTAGTGATACTGGTCGGTAGTTGAGTGGATTTTGTCTATTTCCTTTCTTGAGTAAGGGAACAATGTTTGCTTTCTTCCAAATATCAGGTAGTTTACCTTGTCCCAAGGATTCCATGAAAATTAAAAATGTGAACAAAAGAACATTACTGATCATGTGTGTGAAAACTCAGTAAGAGACAAATATAGTGCTGACTGGAGAGTGGGAGGTGTGTGGTGCGAGATGGGTGGGAGGTGAGGTGGAGCGGAGGTGAGGTGGAGCGTCTTCTGGCCTCACTTCCCACCACATGGCAATCCTGTGCTACTTATTATATGGCTGTGATGAGTGTACATACCTCTAATCAAATTTGTCAGAGTGTATGTTACTGGAAACAACAGTATCAGCTAGTCAAGTGTGCCAGAAATCGGTGATGTACGGGTGGTTTCATTATGAACCAACATTATTTTCACCCATTTTTTTATATATATACTACAATATTGTTGCTGTATATTTAGTTTTGTAGCAAATAAATGTAATTATATGTATTTAGGTTGGTTTTGATTAGTTACCCTCCACCTTCCCACTGTAGAAAACGGAGAAGACGCACTGGCCTTGCCACAGAACACCTGGCTGAGGTGAGGGGGGACGCACCTTAGGAGCACTTAGGGGTGACGGAAGCAACTTTCTCAGTGATTTTCATTAGTTTCTCACCAAAAGCTAATGTTTGAACAAAAAAAAAAAAAAAAAAGAAAGAAAGTTAATTGGGTTTTCAGGTGGTGGTGGGGGGGGGGGGGTCCAAAAAAACGGAAGGGTACGGGTTAACATGTCAGTTGTTGTGTACACTGACGCATCAGTACTTTCGCTGGAGGTCTATGTTATTTTCATCAATTGAGATTCTTCGTACATACCTATGCTATCCAGAGTTCCTCACTGTATCCAGTCTATATTCAGCGACTTCAACCTCCTAAGAAGGTGGATGGAGTCATTCTGAGCTGCTAGACTACTGCTGACTTTGAGCTAATGGTACACTGCATTTCTTTCCTTAACTGATGCTGCTGTTTCACATGTTAACCATCTGGACTGGGACAAAAACCGTAAAGGCACAACCTTTGGTGTGCTGTAAAACAGTCTCTGAATGAGCACCAGGCCTCACACTCTTGCTCATATGAAGATTCATTGTACTCACTCCTTTTTTAAGGCTTTCGATATCGGATCTCTTTAAGTCAGGTCTACTATTCTTTGAGCTTTGACTATAACCTGAGATACAGTTGATCAAAAAAAGTTTGGTATTTACTTTGTGCAGAACAATCCGACACCACAATTACATAATCACAGATGATTTTGCACAACTTTAATCAGCTTCGTATTATGAGAATTCCATGCATATTGATTGATTGACATTGTCCATTCAGTCCTGTTATTATATTCACAATCAGATGACAAAAGATTAATCGCCTCAGAACAATACGAGGTATATTAGTCATGGAGGGATGGAGTTGAGAGGTATATGAGGGAGGGGGGGTGAGTTGGGGGGAGGGTAGTCAAATGGTGGGTGACAAAGCGACTTGGAGGCGTTTTGTCTGCGGCCACCCTTTGCGGGATTAGGGCGTCGGGCTATAGATAGATAAATAAAGATATGAGACCCCTCACGTGCAATACTTTTTTGACTGGCTGTTTATGCAACAAGAATATAATTTGATTATGGTCATCACCTCCTAAGTGCTTATCTACAGTGAAGCTGGAAACAGTCACCTTCTGTAGTGAATACATGATCTAGCAAGTTGACTCAGTCACCCACTGGATCAAGAAGACTTCATCAGCAAAACTGATGTCTTTCTGCTTAAAGTATGTGTCTCCTGTTTTATCTCCAGTTAAGGTAAAAGATAAAATAACCCAGAATAACTATACTTTTTACTGCTATTGGCTCACTTAACTCATTTTACAATTTAGCTACATTGTTGTTGAGCTGTTGTGCTAGACAGCAGTCAATAGCAAATCTGTTTGCATCCATTCCACACTGCAGTCCATGCCTAGTACCTTCAGCTCTGATCCACCTCTGCAGGCCACGGGATTCAGGAGCACGACAGTATTCAGACGGACAACCCTGCCCTCTAAATGTGATTAACCATAAGGCAACAGAGGATTTGGTTCACAATGTTCTCCACTTCTGTCTTTCCTGTTATGGTTAAGGAGCTCTGTCTGTCAGGTGTTCGGTCGTCCATTCAGCATGGCATTTAAGTCAACAAACTGCAACACAGTAGGGATGAACATGCTCTCAAGCCTCTCATTTAACCCGATAACGTTAGAGAGTTCATGTTCAGTGGTACCAAATCTTGGCTGCACTCCTGTTAAAACTGCCCTGTCAATCTTAAACTTTAGGTAACCCACCATATGTATTGTTCATATTATTATGTCTTTATTGTTGCCAATATTCCTGTTCATAAAGAACAGGTAATTTCCCGGAACTGAAAAACCGTGGCAGTTTTATTTTAAACTTGGATCATATCTATCTATATCTATCTGTAAACCCATGCTGCTTCCTCCAGAGAAAGGGAGGTAGCCGAGCCAGGACGACACACTCCCAATTTACACACACACACACACACACACACACACACACACACACACACACACACACACACACACACACACACACACACACACACACACACACACACACGATCTACCAATATGTCCTTCTTCTCCTCCTCCTCAGCTTCCTCAGGAGTAAGCAGAGCATACCTATTTGTTGGTGAGATAGGCACAAACTGCACTGGCTTTTGACCACCTTTACCAACTTCTGCCATGTAACCTTGGCAAGCCCATCAGAACCAACCACTGTGGAAACTTCCATGCATGGCTGACAAATCAATGGGACTCCTCTGGCCTACCTGATATTTCATTTATCTTCGTATTTCTTCTCGTGTTCCATTTCCTTTTCTTCTTGTCTCCCACTGTTCTATCGGCAACTTCTGTGGTCACTTCTGGCATTTCTTCAGTGCAACTACTTTAGCTGAATGAATCAGCCTTCAGCGAGTCTGTCTCTTGTTGCAGTAGTTTCAGTAGTTTTATCAAGATGTATTCCTTCCTTCTCAAACTCCCTTTGCATCATGCAAAAGTCACAATGTATAGAGTGTTAAGTGAGGTCTTTGTGACACACACCACCAAAGTCCTGGGTCTTCTATGAACCTCTCATTCTGGACATGTAAAAGTTTTGCAGCAGGACCAGCCACTTTGATTTTAACCTGAATACAAAACTGTCTGAGCATGCTTGAAAAGGGATAATGGAATAATCTATAGACCGTCAGCATATACTAGCAATAAAAGATATAATGCACGAAAAGGAATACAGTTGTGTTAAATGCCTCTGACTCAAGGTGCAAGCAACTACGGGGCTGGAAATTACCAGTGAATAACTAATCACTTCCTCGGGCCTTCGGACGTACGTGAGGCTTTCTCAACTTGGCCATAAGTGCATCTGTATGGCCAGAAGCGTATTGTCGTCACAGCTTTGCTCCATAAAACGGTGCCGGCGAAGTCACCTACTTCAAGAAAGAGTGGTACTAGAAACGGACCCACCCAGTAGCACCTGTCACCAGCTGCTCCTACTGAGTCTTACGGCAATTAGATGCCCTTCCAGCAGGGACATGCAACTGAAATATCCCTTATTACAAGGAAGAAAAAAAAAACAACACCTCTCCCTAAGGCCCAAAGTTAACTTATTAGGTTGCTCAACAGACAGATTGCTTTCGCCTAATGTAGGGTCCGTCGATAGAAGAAATGGACACTAACCGGCAAGTAGCCAGCAAGAAAGGGGCAGACTGACAAGAAAGACAATTGAGCTTCACCTACCTTGCTAGATGGTCGTTGGCCTAAGAAACTCACTTGCCCTTTGACAGGTATCTATCCATCCCTCTCACTGGACAAGACAAGAGGGTTTGTCAGTTTAATCGCCAACGAAACGACTTTGATACAGGTGGCACTGGACTACTTGGTATCAGTAAGAAATTAATACGAGTATGTGATCTGATGAGAGAGAGAGAGAGAGAGAGAGAGAGAGAGAGAGAGAGAGAGAGAGAGAGAGAGAGAGAGAGAGAGAGAGAGAGGAGTAAAGGGACAATGGGTACATCAGTAGCCGGGGGTTACAAATACTGAGCTATGGCAATACACATTAATCTCTCCCTCGACCCTTGCCCTTGTCCTTAATATGGACTGTTCAGCTAACAATGACTCGAGTCAACTTTGAGTAATCACAGATATTCAGTAATTTTCCAGCACTCATTTCAAAGCTAATTTCCACGGGGAATGGGTGTCTGTGAGGTGCAGCTGTCAGTACTGAAAGCTTGCAAGATGAGTTAATGCGTGGCCCACTTCAGCGCATGCTCTTTTAACAGATCTCAAATTTTTATGCGTTCTGCTGTCGTTATTTCAGGATCTTATTAACACTAATATGGCAGTAGTAAGTTTGATGATGATGATGATGATGGTGATTATGGTGATGATGCTAAACTTGCGTAGCTGGAATATATCTTTATCTGTGTAAATTGTAGCATCAAAGTGACAAATCCTCCCCTTGAATTACCCTCGGCTGCATCAACCATACATGCAAAACAAGTCTGGTTAAACACATATCAGTCTGTTAAGAGATGAACAAACACAGACAGATAAACTTCAAGCACAGTATCAAATAACAGTGGCAGTTCAGTACTTTCTTTTCCAGTTACAAAATACTGGCCATCTCAGCTCTGGTAGTAACTGTGGTTGGGGAAATAGTGATAATTTTGATAGCTGTGATGGAAGCAGTGGAAACTGTGATAGTAGTTCGGATGGTGGGAGTGGTGGTGAATTTGGTAGGTGTAGGGTGGCAATTGCTGTACTCTGGTAGATACTGAAATATTTGCGGGGCAGAGTTGATAACTATCGTAATTTTGATGGAGGAAATTATATTAGCTGTTGTGGGGGCATTGGTGCTAATAAAAATGGTGGCCATTGTGGTACTTCTGTTGGTATTTGTAGCAGCAGAAATTTTGTAAATGATGACACTTCAAAAAGTAATTGTGGTGGCAGAACTTGTGGCAGTTTTGAGTTTCGGCAGCATTTATGGTAACGGAGTATTTGTGGTAGCTATGTTGGTGAAAATGGCTATAAGTCTGGAACTTCTGTTAGAAACCATGGTAAAATTGGTGGTAACACTAGTAGAGTAGAATTGGTAAGTCAGTTATTTACGGTTGTGTAGTAGCCAAAGCTCAGGAGCACGACCAGCAGTAATTTTGACGCAAGATCAGTGGATTTCCTTTGAAAACCGCCTCTGGGCACAGCCCAATAATCTCCCTCGCTCTGAATGAAGCGGTTTAGGAGACGATGTCCTTGTCCTGATAGGGATAATGAAGACTGCATCTAACCGGCCACCGTAAAAGGTATCCCCAAGACTATTATATAATTCACTGGGGTCTCATAACTAACCGTCTTAGAACAGTAGTAACCACAGAGGTGTAACAACTTAAAGATCAGCCTATTTTCTACAGGAGAAAAAGAAGCACAAAGGAGAGAACACAGAAAAAGCAAGACAAACTTAAGAAAACACTATAAACATATATCACCATACATCGGTACTTTCATACTTCCCAAGATAAACATTAAACTAAAACACGCATTTGCATTTTACAGGCAATCTTTCATAGTAGTTTTTCACACACACACACACACACACACACACACACACACACACACACACACACACACACACACACACACGCACGCACGCACGCGCGCGCGCAAACGTGCATGCTCATATCAATACACACATTTACAAACAAACAAAAAATTACAAACATACAAATACACATGCTTACATAAATATGCACACAAAGCCATACCTAAACACACGCCCGGACACTTACACACCCATGCACCCACACAACACACACCCCTCCTCAAACACACCCATATACCCAAATGTCCACGAATATCTCCACGTTAGCCAGGATCAGAGACAAATCACGTGAGGTCAGCTTCGGGCTGCAATATGGGCGTGTGCGGCTCGAGCCAGGTGTATCTTATGGTATGGTTAGAGTTGAGGGCAGGGGAAGAAGTTGTAATGGTGTGTATGAGAGAGAGAGAGAGAGAGAGATGACTGTGTTTAATAATATAAAAAACTGCGTGTGTGTGTGTGTGTGTGTGTGTGTGTGTGCTTTATGGTATGATAAATGCACAGGGTTTGAGGAATTTCATTAGCGGTTCGAAAGTCCTAAAAATTTTAAGAAAACATTTTCCATGGGTATTTAAAATTGTAAAATCGTGCTTCTTTTTTTAATGTTACACACTACTTAGTTACACGTAACACACACACACACACACACACACACACGTCCAGAACGCCTTTCAGTTGAATAAAAATTTAATATCATTAATGTTTTTTTGGGGGGAAGCGAAATTTACTGTGGGTGTGTAGGGAAGATACGGAAATCGGTGAAACTATACTGTCTGTGAATGCAAGGCTTCATAAGCTAGTTTAGTTGTCGAGGTACCGAAGGAAAAAAAAGCACGTCAGCATAAATGAGGGATTAAATAATATCACCCTGCTTTATCTCTGATCCCACCAGGCTTTGAATATCATGACCGTAGCACAGTAGTCTCACACTCCACAAATGCATATCTTTGTAATATGATCGTAGCACAACAGTACCCTACACCATTCATGTACAGTCATAAGAAAAACTATCGTTACCCTTCACAGCTATGCACTATGACACAACTATGAAGTATTGTGGAATGACGGGACAGGAACGTTTGTACCATGATCTAAGTAGGTCAGCCAGTCGCGTGAGCCCGTGTTACATCACTCTGGCCAAGACTCTGGCGAGCTTGTTCAGCTTGTCCCGTTCTGCGAGAGAGAGAGAGAGAGAGAGAGAGAGAGAGAGAGAGATGAATATGTGATCGGATATGTATTTGTGTGTGGAGGTTTTTGTTATTTTATTTTCCATAGTCGTATCGCTACTCCGCTACTCCACCTTGGCGGGGTGGTGCCATTAAGTATAAATCAAAAAATATAGAAAGTTAGATAGATAGGAGAATCATAAATTAAGTCCTGCTGTGGAATGTTACAAGCGGACGATAATGTGATTTATTGATGTATCGACTATGGTTATGGTAAATGGTTATACAGACTTAAATTATACTGTAGGAGAGACGAAGCTATGAATGAAGCAGTGTGGTCGAATCTCAGATAGCGCGTCCAGGTCGACGCCAGCCAGCCAGCCTTGAGAGCAAGGATTGGGAAAGAAGTGGGGTGCGTGTGACGTCATGCAGGCGGGGATTCCCCTCTGTCTGGCTGACCTCCCCTACTTAGATCATGGTTTGTACCTCAAACCCGTCAATGTCGGTTATGTGAGACACAGATATTAGAATTTGTGCCAGAGGTAGTAAAAACTAATTAGATCGTTTGGCCTCTGTGCATAGAGACAATAAGCTTTATTATCCGGCACCGAATTCATTATATATATATATAACCGAATGGTCCGAAGTTGGCAACACACATGCAGACAAGCAATGAGTATGTGCAACCATGCCACACGTATGATAGTACATCAGCCGATACAAGCCAAGTTAGTAAATTTCAGTGTGATAATGATATGTATTGCTTTCTACATATAATAAATATTGAATAGAAGGAAAATAATAATACATGTTCAGTCTCATTGTGTTAATATTTTGTAAACCCACCCCCTGCTTCCAAAACAGCCTCTAGACATCTGTAACATCCATGTAAAGCATTTAACCACCCATCTAAAGCAAATAAATGAACTCATGCACCCCTGTTATACTATCTTAAGAAAAGCAGTCGATGTCTATAGATGTAATACCCTCCAAAATAATTTATTTGTTGTATGCTATACTGTAGATAATAAGTGTTGAACAGTAGGAAAATAATAAACCTGCCGTGTTTCATTATTAATCCCCGGCGGGGCGCTCAGGGTAACACAAACACGTCCTATATATTCCCTGCCATATGGCTCATTCTTGCTCATTATTCCAACTCTTGTAATGGGACTATGATATGGCAACACTAGATATGGGAGGGGCGAACAGCAAGGACCTGCCCACATAGCCCAGTTAACGTTCGTTTCGCATCGAGTAAAGATACTTTTTCTTATAACTTTACACCTTTGTAATAACTTTTTCTGTTCTGCCTTACAGCACAAAGGATCTCTCCTAGGCGGAATCGAATAGTTTCTCGGATCCTAGTTTAAAGTAAACTAGTAATCATCTAAAGAAAATGGTTCATGAAGATTATTTCGAACCGAGTCAGTCAGGTATGTCTTATAAACTCAAAAATAAATGTTCTAGTGGTAACTATGATATAATGAAGTGACGTCCTGTGAAAAAGATCTAATATTACACAATAGCACTGTGAGGCATACAGCTATGTATTACCTTCTTAGTGTGAAATATCGAAAAGCGACACTGGCCTGCTGGGTGTGAGTGAAGAGTATGAAAATGGAGCGATGATTAGTGTCTAGTGCGATTCAGTGCAGGGATTTACGACAGCAGTCCCCCCTTACCCATCCACACCGTCTCCACTCCACCACCACCATCACACTGTGGCTCGCCACCCTTCTGGTAATGGCTCCCCCTCCATGCTGATGCCTGGCTTTTGGTACAACAGGAATATTGGTCTTTTAAGCGTGCAGTAAACTACAGTCACTGTTTCAGCCTCGGTAATACAACAGTATAGCTATGGACAGAAGAAACCAGGATGCGAATATTCGAGTTCGGGTCAAAGATTATTTTTTCCTTTGAAAAGCATCCTTGAACGTATGGTGGTGTCATAAGAATTAATTGATCGGGACCATGGCAGCCTGGCTTCCAAGCCCATATGTGGTGACTGACTTGTGATTCGTTCGATCGATGTTAACACGAACGATCGATCTCTTCAGTTATTTTCCGAAAATACTCGTATTCGATGTTGGCTACAAATTTTATCTCGCTGAATAAAAATGTTTTAAATAAATGTTGTGCAGATAAATAAGAGTAATTAAAAAGTAATATTTTGAAAGAGGCTTCAATTTAAATTAAAGGTTGGTGTGGATGCGTAAATGAGTTTCCCGTAACCATGTCCAGCACCAGACAACCCAGTTAGAATTCAGTTCATTTCTTTAGTAGTCATTGCACAGTCACGCACCTTACCTTAATTTATGTATACACGAACCATCACCTTTCGGCCGCCAACCTGTCTTTTCAGCTACTCCTAAACATACCATCCTACCGATACGCACTGTTTCTTATATGCTGAAGCCCTGCAGCTATTTATTTGTTATATGTAGTTTGTTGGTAATTTACTTCCCTATTATCACCGCCTGGTTCATTTCCCTCAGTTTCAGTCTGTAATTTTCCCTCAGCTCTACTACTGAAACACAATACCTCTCATGCCTGGGGGATTCTGAGAATTGATTATTTCTATAAATTATTTCATTGTAAAGCATGTTAATGGCGCCATGTGGCTGATGTGTACTGATGTGAATTACTATATCTTGATACTCGAGACAAGACCTTCTGATCTGTGTAGATCGTTGGATATATCCACATAAAATAACTGCTAGCTTTTATACTCACTCAGCTAAATAAAATCATCTGAGCTTAACTTGAACAGAATATTAGTTATACAGATAATTAAATGTTAATGTTTTTAGCATTAACACTCCAGCTCCTATGGCTGAAACTCAGTTGATTATAGTCGTTCGGTGACAGCTAAAACAGTATCCTTGAGAAGATCCTTTCATGAACAGATAACAGTGTTATATGCAAAATATATCGCTAAGGAACAATGGCTACGAAAATCTGTACCAACGAAAATGTGACTGAATTATGAAATGTCAAAAATATCCCCACACCCCAACCTTCCTGCTTACTAAGCATCAGTTCAGTTCACTTCCCACAGAACATCCTCCTTAACACTGTATCTCACTTCCCACCAGCCCCCTGTCTCCCTTCAGCCTTACCCTTATGTGCATCTCAAAGCCGTTTCGTTATTTTCTCATGTCACACGCATTTGCTTCTTCACATTTTCTGTTCATATTAGCCTTTCACTCCGATGATGTACTTTCCATTATATTCTTTTTTGCTCCAGACGAATTTATCCAGCTCAGGAGAGACTTCTAAACTGGGAAAATTATATATATAACCTTCATTTATTGCTTCACTTCTAAGGTGGCATCCTAAACTGAGTTAGTCGTCTGGTAGCAGAAATAATAATACAAACATAAGCAAGTCAAACTAAGTGAATAAACAATAATTTTTTGTTCCCTGATTAAACATTTGAGCAGCCCAGTGCCTACAAATCTCATTAATCTTTTAGGTACATCCCCATGTCATTTCATATATATATATATATATATATATATATATATATATATATATATATATATATATATATATATATATATATATATTTACAAGTTTGCGTATTTCTATAACTTTTTTTTTTTTTTTTTTTTCAGTACAGGCTCTGGTAGATGGGCGGCAACTACCATCCACTCACTCCATGAAGTGCTATGTACAGGTGCCTGTGCGCTGAGTGACAAGCCAAATTTTTCGTGTGTTGCAGGAAACCATAATTACGTTGAGTAGCAAGGGTATAACTAATAAAGAACAACTGATGGTTCCATGGGTTAAGCTGCTGTAGCATGATCTGACCCATATGGGACTGGATCCATGGAAAGCTGGAGTTAATTACCAATCCATGCCTCTCACGAACGAGTTGCTGATTACTCTTGGCTTATATATCACGAATGAATGGCCTAGACCTGGACCTCGTTGGTTTCGAACAGGAAATACAGGATTATGTAATTAATCGGAAATGTTGATGGCGATATTGGTTATAACCTGCGTTTCGCTACACGTCGGTGTGTTACTAAAGTGAACTAGTAGTTAACGTGCTATTGCCGACGTTAACCTCCTCCCTAAGGTAACATTTTTCATTATAATTCTTGCTAATTCCATACAGTCTAATTCTGCTTGGGGTATATCTGCTGAAGTGAAAGAGTTAATTAAGTCAAGATCTGGCCTCTCATTTTCCATAAGTCTCTCATAAGCTAAATGTAATTGCCTCGATGTAGCAAGAATAGAACAAAAACAAGTCATCTCACTGAAAATGTTGGCCACTGCTATAAGTACATAAGCTAACTTCGTACTGCACTGCGTTGCTTCGGAAAGTTCTAGTGAAATTAAACGAATAATGGACTGAAGAATTTAGAGCTGAAGGTAGGACACGACTGAGGCAGGAATCATGTGGAGGATATTAGCTGTATTTATGCTAATTCAGTGTTCTTCTGGGATCACCAGTACCATAGCTTCAATTCTAAATGTAAAATGCCCTCTAGGTCAAAACAGACCTGCTGAGTATTCACATTCATATGGTGACTCATGACGTATTATCGGGATCAACATTCTTTTGATGTGTGGTAGATGTACTGATGGATCTTGGAAATGCACTTCCTTTTATTTAGAACGTGTCAAGTGGGGTTGTTGGAGGATTAGTGACCCTCCCTGAAAAACAATTAACTCTAAGCCTTGGCCACCCCGTTTGGGATACATGGCGTCTGGCAATGAATGAATGAATGAAAAATGCAAAAGAAGAAACACGTAACGTCATAAAAACACTTTCATTGTCTCTTCGCTTGGCATGCTGTTAATAATGTTTCCACTTTTGTACTTCCCTTGTTTCTGAATCCTATGTTACCTAGTTTTTAGGTAGAGAAAAAGGATCAGTATTCTGATGATGAATATGTGATGCACGCACGGCTCAGCTATTGTGTTATAAGAAGTTTTCCAAGTGCCATCATTCTTTCAATATGGGCTACTGCTCCTGCCTCAATAGGATTCCTCAACCATCGCCTTAGCCAAATTGTGTGAAACAGAACACCTGCTGCCGTAGGACAATTGTTGTGGCTGGTGGGTAGAGTGGCACTTCGCATAACAGTTCCGCCTGGCCAACACCACGCCGGTACTTTACCTTACACGTTGCACCCTCTGACGTACGGCAATAGCATGCTGTCTCACGGAGTTTCTGCAACTTTGGTGCAGCTGTTACTCGAAGTGCGACACGCTTGTTCTTCCGGTTATTGAGATCCAAACTTTTTCTAGACTGGAAGAAAGTTCTGCAGTGTTGTAGTTCTGCTCAGAGAGTGGACTAGTTCCTCCAAGGCGTGGGGCTAATTCTTTTTCTCTTCTGTGTCCTAAAGACCATTGATAACTGTAAACCTACCGTGGTGATTAGGCTTAGTACCTTTTGGAAACCTGTAACATAATTAAAGCACTGGAAAATACAGAGGATAACCTGCATTACTTTGCATTCCCAAAACTACTTCATGTTCGGGATTTTAAGAGTGACGTGTGAATATAATAACGCATTATTCAGTGTTCATGCCCCGTATCCACCTAGCAGTTCCTTCAGCAGCACAAACACATGACCTCACCAGTGACAGTTTTCCCCCGTTGTATAGGATTTTCTTTCCCACGATAAAAAATTTACTCATAAAGTACCGGAGTGCAGAGTAATGCCGATCAGAAAATGGAGAATGTGAGTACCTTCAGACATTTAGGTAGTATGATGCATAACGGCGTAAGTTTAATGTGTGAAATACTGTACATGAATGGATAAAGCATGGAAAAATTTTTGCAAATCCACTAAGAGCGGGAATACGGAAGCGAGAACAGCTGTAAAACAAGTCACTGCATAACAGTAGTGTAATCTCCACTCTGACCTATGGAGTGAAGCAGACTTTTTGAAAGACACATCAAAGGCGAAGGAAGTCGAAATTAGTTATCTAAGAAGAGCATGTGGAGTTACCTAGAGAGACAGACAGATTAATGTGAAAATGAAGGAGCACAAGGGAGTCGATATTGCTTGTCTGGGAAGCCTTAGAAGTACCTTGGAATGGTTTGACTAGGTTGAGAGAATGGAGAAAGAGACTGGCTAGCATAGTGTACGAGTATGAGAATGTGGTGATGGGGAGGTGAAGATAAAACCGAAGGTAAAATGGAGTGGTGCGGTGCAGAGGTGTATGAGTGGGGGGATGCGCAATTCGGAAACAGGGAAACCTGATGGAGGAGGATGGAATGACATGGAGACAATTCATTTGTGGCCACTCCATCTGAGATTAAGGAGTCTGACTGTACATAGATAGATGGATGGAAAATTTTAAGTTTAATGATCCTGTAGTCCAATAAACCCTGACTAATGTATATAGTAATAAGCCAACAGCTTTACAAGAACTATGATGTGAGAAATACTAAGAACACTGAGTCAGTTGACAAATGTAGGGCGGTCTGGCCTCTGTCGGGCTTATGTATGATGCAGCGGAAGCAACTGCTGGCACTCGCCTCAAGACACGGGCGAGCAGGTCTGCTCTGCATGAACTAACAGGTACAAAAGTTCCCTCCCCCAAACAGCCACATTGTGAGCTTGAATCACCTAGGTTTTCTCCCTCCAGCTACGTCGTGTTTTGTTATACATGTGCCTTGCACTTTTATGCACAACTGTACAAGCCGTGTTTTATAGGTCCTGAAGGATAGCTGACCTGAAAGGTCGAGGGACACTGTTTCTGTCGCTGGAGATGTGAGCTGCGCCCAGCCGTTCTTGAGGCACGGGTATGGGTAAGGATTGATTGATTGATTGTAGTAGAAACTGGCGGCGCAACTGCTAAGGTCATATGCCGCCGGGTATGGGTAATGAAGCTTTTTATGGAGCTTCAGGTGAGTAGACAGTGCAGAAGCTTGGTCTGTTTTGTGTGACGGTGTTGAGAGTGAGACAGTCTGCGAAAATGTGAGAACAAAAAGACATACCAACGCATCCACTTAAAAGCACACCAACATTAGTGATTCAACCACGTCAAGATGAGAAACCTTATCCATTCACTACAATGACTTAATACTGGTTCATTCTTACTACCTTCAGACATTACACTATTTAATGCTGCAGCCTACTGAAACTACCTCAGTTAGCTTCCACAAACCTCTTCAGTATTTTCTTGACTTGAGGATACAATATGAATGTAGCAACAGTATAGTAAGCATTACCGTATTGAACTAGTTGAGCACACTACTTGTTCAGTCACACGCATATTAGCCAGACATATATAAGTCTTTCATATCTCCTCCTCAGCCCAGCCCCACATCGTGAATGGAAACTAAATTTCAGGCAAAAAAAAAAGCATATCAATAAAACGTGTTGCTGGCGATACTACAGTTAGTCTGTCTTTGAATAAAGGTGTATGGTGGTGCTGGTGCTGGAGGACAAGGAGGGGCTGGAACTGCAGTGGCTGTGGCTGAGGGTGGTGGAGCCTTGGATGGGCCACCAGGGCACAGCACAACCCCATTGCTTCTACCATAACTTTCTTACCATATCTCTTGGCATCCAAAAGACACCACAAGCTCACTGCCTCTCGCATAACTTTTTTAGCATATCTGCTGGCACTCAAGACACTGCAGCAACCGCATCACCACACTGGTATGAAATAAGGTCGCTGTCATCTTTCACGAATCTTTCATAAACGTGAGGAAACAGTTGACATGGTTGTTCATACTAGTCTCAGTAAGGCTAAGTCAGTTATATTTTACTTTACGGTTAAAACTGGCTCGCCGTCTTGGCTATAAGTGACTTTTTAATGTCTTGATACACTAGCTGACTGAGCCATTTAACTGCCCCGTGCATTATTCGATCGGATCAGCCCACTTATTGAACAAGCTTGTAGGACATGAAAGAAGCATGTATCTGTTCCATGCCTGAGATGGTTGGGCTAAGTAGTTTGAGAAAAAAAAAAAATAGATAATCTCACAAACTGATAAATTTCCTTTCTCTCAGATACTGTACAGATGCATGTTAAGTCGAACGACAGGGAACCCGCAAAGATCGCTACTGTAGGTGGATTCTTTGGAAGGAGAAATAGACAGGAGAGGGAATTATAACTGATGGGAGAGAGAAGGAGAGAGGGAGAGAGAAATAGGAATGGGAGGACAAGAAAAATGAAAAGAGACTGGCAAGGGAAGGATTTGGCTGATTAAAGGAAATAAACAACAGGCGGCGCAAATGCCAGGGTCATATACCGTCTGGGGGCAAGGGAAGGAAAGAGAGCTAAGAAAGAAGGGAAAGAGGGGAGAAGAAAGGAAAAAGGAAACGAGGAAGAGGGAGTAAGGGAGTAATTATAATCATGAGGTAATGGAGGAACAGACCTACAGGAAGTAAGAGAGAGTGAGTGAGAGAGAGAGAGAGAGAGAGAGAGAGAGAGAGAGAGAGACAGACAGAGACAGAGACAGAGACAGACAGAGACAGAGACAGAGACAGAGACAGACAGACAGACAGACAGACAGACAGACAGACAGACAAACAGACAAACAAACAGACAGACAGACAGAAAATGGGGGTATTTAAAAAAAAAGGCAGAAATAAGTAAACAAAAGTAAACTAAAAGTATGCCCTGTCCATATCACCTTTACCTCAGTCTGATGGCACGTGTTATATGTTTTTATTGCTATTTCTGGATGATTTCGTTCAGCATTTTGGAGACTTTTCGAGCTGGAGAGATTCAGTATCACTTTATGAACGTCTTCACTGGTAGGCATAATATCAAACTTGAATAAACTCATCAGAACACACACACACACACACACACACACACACACACACACACACACACACACACACACACACACACACACACACACACTGGTATAAGTACATCCTTGAAGTTGAGGTGTTAATCGCTAATAAGATCAAACATACAAACATATGAGCACACGCCACCAGAAGAGCAATGAAGGATATTATAAACTGGCCTAATGACTTCCAAATCTAAGCTCTATTTTTTATTTACCTTCAATGTTACCTTTCCAGCAGTCCTCTCCCCCCCCTTCTCTCTCTCTCTCTCGACCGGCTATAAATTATTATTTTACAGTCCCTCCTTGCGTCAATATTCTCCCTTTTGTTGTTTTGTTCTTTTCCTGACTTTTATTTCCAACTTTTCCTTTCTCTTCCAACCCACGCTCACTCCCCATTCTTTCTATCTACCGAAATCTCCCTCTCATCCCTTTCCATTCAATTTCTCCTTATTTTCGATCTCATCTTTCTCTCCTTCCTCCCCATCCATCCTCTCTTCCTCCCTATCCCCTTTTTCCCAGCCACTCTTTCTGCCAGTTCCATCCTTCCTGTCCACTTTCCCTTCACTCTTCTGTCCTTCCTTATCTTCCTCACCCTTCCTACGTTTTCCATCATCATTTCTCCTTTTTCTTCTTTTCCCCTTTCTCTCTCCTCCTTGGTTCCCATATATCCTCCCTTTCTCTCTTCCCTTACTCCTCACTCTCTTTCCCCTCCCTTCATTCAGATCCACCCTCCTTTTCCCTCGTCTCTCTCTCTCTCTCTCTCTCTCTCTCTCTCTTTCTTTCTCTCTCTCTCTCTCTCTCTCTCTCCCTTTCCTCCTGGTCCGCTTCAGACGACCTCCTGGTCCGCTTTGCGAATACCCCCAGCTAAGTGCCCTGCTTCAGTGTTGTGCGTGTGTGATTACTATATGTGTGATAGTTCTGAGTTTAGGAGGGTGATCTGGCTGATTGTCTGGTCGCTAAGTGTAGTTTGTGAAGTGTTAATACGGTTTGTTCAACGTCTGTGAGTGTTGCTGGTGGATGTTTGATTTGGTTTGACTGACAGTACTGAATAAGAGACTTAGTTTATTTCAGTGACTCCCTGTGACTGAGTGTCGAGTGCTTTGGACGGCAATCTGCACCTCTCTAGGGTGAGAAAAAACAATTTATATCATATAAATAGTTTTGTTTTACCGTGGCGCCGTCTCTGTCCCTGATACGCAGTTACTTCAGCCGTCTCCCGCCAAAGGGCCAGACGAGTTATCCTCGGAAAACCATAGGAATTTGCGCCTTATTTATTCTTTGGTCTCAGAACCAATTCCGTATTAATGGATTCAAATTGGATTCTCTACTATACCAGTGATCCATTATTTTATCACTTTAAAGGATAAAACAGCAAAACAAGGGATTACGTCAGCATTTGCTTACATTTTCAACACCAGGCAAGTGTTGCTGTTATTGCCCAACATTTTTTTTCCCCTTTCTTCTTGCACTAATTTTTACAGTGAAATAGGTCCCCTTTCTTTACAGGTTAATATATATATATATATATATATATATATATATATATATATATATATATATATATATATATATATATATATATATATATATATATATATATATATATATATATATATATATATATATATATATGTTGTAGCTTTGCAGGAGGCAATAAACTTGTCTGTGTCTTGTATGACAGTGCTGTGATTTTATTGTTACATTTCAGACTGTAGTATATATATATCCCATGTTTACAGTTATCCTTACAGGTAGGATATAATTGTATTTTCATATGTTGTATCTTTTCAGGTGACAGTAAACTTATTTGTGTATTGTAAGACTCTGTTGTGACTCCATTGTTGTTGTATTTCTGGTTGCATAATATGAGTTCTTCAATCTAAGTAACGGTTGGCTTTCCATTCTTTGTAACAGGTGTATTACTAACTAGTAAGGTAACGAAGGGGGAAACCTGTACTGTACACAGGAAAAATCATCTGGTAAATTACCAATATGCTGGGAATCGAACCAGGGACTCTCAGATGAGAGCCAGGCAGCATGCCGTAAGTGTTTGGGATAGATTAAAAGCATCTACTTGCCCGAGTGCCAGGGGGTTAACTCATCCTCTTGATGCCCACAGTGGGGGCGGAGGGACGTTGGTTACAAGATTGTGACAACGTGAGTTAACTTTTACCTGGTCGTGGTGTAGTGGTATGCTGCCTGGCTCTCATCTGAGAGTCCCTGGTTCGATTCCCAGCATATTGGTAATTTACCAGATAGTAAGGTAACCATTCCTCTTCAGTTCTAAACAGCATCAAGACCCCCTCCAGTAAAACCTGTAACAATTGCATAAATTGTCACTATTCTAGCAGGTTTTGTATATGTAATTTTTTTGTTCCAATATCTCTTCCAGGTACTAATCAGTAGTATCAGATTCTTATTCACTGATAAATCCTTAGAGTAACCTAAGATATCAGAATGCCGTGAAACATTATTTGCGTAACCTGCTCCGGTAGTTTCACCCTATCCTTTTATACGGACTGCACCTTTGTCTGCAGGATATGCAAACTATGTCAGAGCCCGGAAGACAAGCTGACCGAGGCTACAAATAAAATCAACAGCCTGGCCCGGAAAGTTGATGTGCTGGAGGAATTCATTGCGAGTAATGTCGGACACACTGCAGAGGATAATGTCACTGGTAGGCCAACTGCAGTCCAAGTTGACCATCCTCCTCCCACTGTAGTTACTTCTACCCCCACCATACAGAATAAGTTCAGCCAGTGCAGAATGGTGCAAGGCTTGTAAGGAAAAGAAGCATCATTCCAGTAACAACATACAACAAGTTTCAGATTCTTGCAGAAGTAGAGGAAGATCCCCATGAGGAACGGGTTGTTGGGGACTCTATCATCCGTGGTCATTTGGTTGAAATTTGTGGCAGGGCACCCTCTAAACGAAAGCGTTTTTGTATCCCAGGTGCAGGAGTAGACGACATAAGGGAGGTTTTGGATGATGTTTTTCAGAGTGCGGAAAATGACAGCCTTGTTATCATTCATACAGGTACAAATGATGTCTTACGGATCCGATCAGAGTAGCTGATAGAGAAGTAGAGGAGGATGATTCGATGCTACAAGGAGAAAACTAACAACATCTTAATTTCAGGAATACTCCCAAGGACTAGTACAGGAAACGCCTTCTTCAGTAAAGCGTTTATTATAAATAATAGGGTCAGGTCACTTTGCCGGCAGGAAGGAGTTGAGTTCGTCGATACATGGAACCAGTTCTACGAACAGCAAACACTATTTGCGAATGATGGAATACACTTGAATGCCATTGGTTCTGCCCATCTCGGTCATTTGCTTAGTAATGCAGTAAGTTTTTTTCTGGAGAAAAAACAAGAATCAAGTGAGGCAAACGCAGATGTGATTCGATCCGATGAATCAGTAAGTAATGGAAGCTTCACACATCGGAAAGGAAAACACATTAAAGCTCTTCTTGTAAATGCACGTAGTCTACGTAATAAATTTTCTGATTTAGAAGCCCTTGTCTTTACTGAAGATTATGACATAATTGGTATAACGGGATCGTGGCTAAATACTGAGCAAAGAGATTTTCTAGCAGAGTTTAATTTACCAGGCTATCACATTTTCAGTAGTGAAAGGAAGAATCGAGCAGGGGGTAGTGTGTTGTTATATATTAAAGAAGGATTTCATCCAGTCGTAATTACCAAGCTAATTATTGAAAACATTGACACTATTTTTATTTAGCTTAGAAATGAATCACCTCATAAAATCACACTTGGGTTAATTTATCGTCCACCTGGTTAGTCACTCAACATCGATAATGAAATCTACAATCAAATTGCTGAAATATCTTGTATGCAAAGCACTGTAATATTTGGTGATTTTAATTTACCAGTTCCAAAAAGGAGAGAAGCACTATCCTCACACACAGGGTTAGACCTATATACAAACTTGGAGGAAAGTTCTTTGTATCAAATTGTAAATTATCCGACACGTGGATCTAACATCCTAGATATTGTCTTAGCCACATCAGAAAATGTAGTGAGTAATGTTATTGTAGGAGAAGAATTTAGTACAAGTGATCATCGCACAGTTTCATTTAACATTAAATCCAGTGAAGACAATTTCAGGGCCAGTTGCGAGAAAGTGCCTGACGTTAAGAGAGCAAACTTTAAGAAATTAAAGTCAATTGTTGATGCAGGCAACTGGCATCCTACTGCAGCAACTTTAGATATTAATGACACGTGGAATTATTTTACAGACACTCTCAACAGTGCTGTCAGATTATGTAATCCAATGCGCAACAGAAGGCCTGCCAAAAATTCTATACCCAAATGGTGGAACTCCGACATTAAAAATTGTCTGGAAGCAGAAAATCTTGCATATAAAAAGTAAAATACCACTAAGAATCAAAGTGATAAAAATAAATACGATGCCCTTCGATGGCAAGCCAAAAACTTAATTAAATGCAGTAAGAAAAACCTTGAGGCACATATTGCAGGCATCAGTAAAAGTAAATCCCAAAGAATTTTTCATTTACATAGGAAGCAAAAAGGTAATAACTCTGACAATCGGTCCCTTAATCGCAGATAATGGTGAGCACACTGATGATGAAACTACGATGACGAAAATTCTTAATACTTTCTTTGTTCCCCTATTCCTATAGAAAAGTACATTATCACTGACATTACAGTTAGTGATCGTGACGTACTACCTGCAATTAGCAAATTAAAAGATAATAAAACACCGGGACCAGACAAAATATCTCCACGTGTTTTGAAGGAACTACAGAATGAAATATCAAAGCCTTATCTGAACTTTTTAACTTATCACTTAAGAGCAGTAAGGTGCCACATGAATGGAAATTTGCTAACGTAACCCCAATATTCAAAAAAGGCAACAGAGCACAGCCAGAAAACTACTGCCCAATTAGTTTAACATCAGTGGTTTGCAAATTGCTTGCAACTATTATCAGAGATAAGTTAGTGAAACACTTAGAATCAAACGGTCTCATCAAAGATTCTCATCATGGTTTTCGTAATAATCGCTCTTGCCTCACGAATCTGCTGGACATTTTCAATGATATACTGAGCATGTATATATGACGACACTAAAGCAGTTGATGTTGTTTACCTTGATTTTCAAAAGGCTTTTGACAAAGTTCCACACAAAAGACTCCTTCAAAAGCTACAGGCACATGGTTTCAGTGGCAGGGTCCTTGGGTGGGTTGATGATTGGCTCACCGGACGAAAGTAGAGAGTTGTAATAAACGGAAAAGGATAAACGTTACGAGTGGAGTGCCGCAGGGTTCAGTGTTAGGTCCTATTCTTTTCTTAACACAGTATATATCAATGATACTGATGAAGGATTATGTTGTAAAATTTCAAAATTTGCTGACGATAATAAAATAGATAACAGAGCAGATACAGCACTGCAATGACAGGCAACTGAGAGAGATCTTGATCGACTGTTTAACTGGGCCCAAGTCTAGCAAATGGATTTCAATATTAATAAATGCAAAGTGCTAAACCTTGGCAGTAAAAATGTAAGAGCTAGTTATAGCATGAATAATGTCCAACATGATAGGGTAAACTTAGAAGTTATAATAACAAACGATTTGAAACCAAGCAAACAATGCACAGAAGCAGTGAAAAAAGCCAATAAATTGATTGGATTCATAGGTAGAGCATTTGAATATAAATCTGATAATATTTTCCTCACTTTGAATAATTCCTTAGTACGCCCGCACTTGGAGTATTGCTTTCAGTTTTGGTCACCATACTATAAAAAGGATATGGAAAAGCTTGAAAGAGTACAGTGAAGGATGACAAAGATGATACCCAGATTGAGAAATAAACTGTACGGGGAACTTTTAGAAGCCCTGAATTTATTTACCCTAAGTAAACAGAGGTTTCAAGGAGATTTAATTCATGTATTCAAAATATTCAAAGGACATGATAACATGGCTGTTGATAAATACTTCACAGCTGATCACTCGAATTATACTAGAGGCAATGGGCATAAAATAATTGGCAAACGATTCCAGTCGCATGAAGCTAAACATTTCTTCTTCAACAGAGTTGTAGATATATGGAATAAATTGCCCTCCAACGTTGAAAATTCTAGTACAGTACTGACCTTTAACGGTCGCCTCGATAAGTATTTGTCGTCTAACCCCCAGCTTAATATGTTTACTCCTGAATAAAACACTTGTGTATGTATAATTTTTTATTGTATTTTATTTTTATTTATTTTTTAGGGCCTAGATCAATTTATGAATGCAAATACAATATATGCACAGACTAGGATATGCACAGATAGCCCTGAGTTAACGGTCACTACTCATGCTTTCGACCTGTGATGGGCTGTGGATCACTGAGGGTCCCTGTTAGTCATGTGACCACCATCGGGATTTTTTTTAATGTACCAGGGGTCACTGCTTCAGGAAGTGACTTGAGTGCTTGTCCCGCATGGGAAAGCTCCTAGTCTCAGTGGAATGAACGGAGCTGGGACCTGATTGACTGCTGCCTGCCTTATTAGCGCCAGGCAAGGCTGCTGCATCACCCCTGGACATCCACACTGCGCACTGTGCAGTTTGATGCTGTGTCCACAGATGGCCTGTTAACTCAACATTCCCGTACATGTTGTCATGCGTTATTTATTATTCGGTTATTAATTTTACTTTACTACTTTCTCTTTCAGGTTATTCATACTTGTAGCTTGTAGATAAAGTATTATAGAAAGTAACTTTTCCATTTCAGTCTTTCCTATGAATATTCCATGTCGGTTTTTCCATACTGCATGGTGGTTTTTCTCACTTTTTCTTACCAGTTTTAACTGGGGGTTTTGGAGGTGGGCGGAGCCTTCTTGCTTTACTATCCTTATCCTTCAGTATGTAGAGTTATATCCCGTAGTCATAGTCTACTCCGTAACAAACAACCTCGAAAGGACCGTAAGGTCTGTTGTTGTTTGCTTTCCTTTGTACTCCATTGTACTCTCTCTCTCTCTCTCTCTCTCTCTCTCTCTCTCTCTCTCTCCTGTTCACTCTTCCTCCCTCCTTTCTCATCAACATTTGTTTCCCTTCACAAATATTCTATCTTGCACCTCTTTTCTCTTCCACGCTCCCCCCTCTCTGTGTCTGTTTTCTACTTTCATATCTACTCTCCCCTTCCCATTTCTCTGTGCTCCCTTACTTCTTCCTCTCCACCTTCCCTCCTCCTACAACTTTCAGCATTATAATCCAGCATATCTTCCCATATTCTCCTACCTTTTCTTCCTTCACGTTGACGGTCTTTTCCGTTCTCTCTTTCCCATCGTTTCCTTTTGTCTCTTCTCCTCCTCTCTTTCTTTCATAATTATCTACTCTTTCTACTTCTCTCCCTGCCATTGCTTCTTTCTGTCATCCCTTCCCTCCTCTGCAATGTTCCTTTCTCCTCTGTCCTTCCTTTCTCATCTACTTTTTCATTTCCTTCTCTCCCTTTCTCTCTCCCTCTCCTCCCCTTACAACCACTCACCCTTGTCTTTTATTTTTGCCCATCTCCCCTCCCTTCCATCTCTTTAGTGCTCGATGCAGTTATTCTTCAGCAACTGGTAAAACGCATACACGATCACATCACCGGATATCCCAGCCCGATGAAGTCCCAGCTCATCGTCCATTGTCCAAATGCCCGTATGGTTAGTCCGCCATTGCCCTCACGTTATGAAGAGTTCGTGGATCTTCATTAGCCTCTTACTTCCTCATCATTCCACTCATTCCAGGAAACAGAAAACACTGCAGCCAGGCCCCTTTATCGCAGCTGTACTATACGGCCACTATACCTCTGTTCACACTACAGTCAGGACCCAACACCGCCGCCGTGCTATATGATGCACTACACATCCCTCCACACCATAGTATGACTCAAGCATCACCACTGTCCTACAGCACCTTAGTACACCCTCCTTCATGTGGACATTCTATCTAGCCTCGTCTCTCGTGCTTTATCGCACTGTCTCACTGTGCAGTGTCATGTTTGACTAACAATGTGTTATATATCTTACTAAGACACTCTTCTACAAAGGCTCCAATACTTCCAAAATGTCAACAACATTTTCAGTGTCAGCAACACTAGAGATGATATTTACTGGATCCTTGTACAGTGTAAAGAGCTCATCATCGATGTCAACATGACGTGTGTGACAGTCATATGGAAAAATGTGGCAATATTCATCTCCGGCTGCCACACCCACTGATATTTCGCATCGGATTTAATCATTTTATAACTGTATGGATTATATTCTAGGCACCGCCAGAAAATGTTGATCAGCAGAAAGAAGTACCCACCAAGTGAAGGAATGAGAAAGAACACAAAGAGAATAAGCTTATCTTACCAAGAACAAGTTAATTTTGAAATTCCTCCACTTCAAAAACTTTAAGGTTAGCTCTTAGCGATACAGAACACTGTGCCAGAAATTACCAAAATTGAATAGTTGGTAGGTTTCCTGAGACATGAGAAGGTTAATATGAAATGAGCGTGTATGGAGAGGCAGTCATTAAAGGAAGGGAACTACTAGGGATATTTTTTTCCTTGATCATGGTTGAAACCCATGCACTAACCGAGGGGCTATTGCATTGCACCAATGTAGAGGAATTTTGCTGGAACATGTAGCCCTTTGCAAGCGGATTTGCCCTTCCTGTCGCAATCAATAGCTCTTGGGTGGGCTCGAGTGCTCAAATCAACGATCAATAGTTTGCGTTCTAACCCAGAGAGCCATGTGGCCATGTCTGTGGAAAAAAATGAAAGGCGTGTGGTGGAAATAAAAGATTCATTAGGAAGACGGGAAGGGAGTAAGGCGGCATAGCCATCAAGCTAAGCCAAGGTTCTCACGGCGCAGAACTCATATCCATATCTAGCCTCGTTCCTTCCTCCATAATCCTTTTCTTACTGTTTACCTCCTATATTTATCTCGCTCTGCCTCAAGCCGTCCTCATTCCAGGGCCGGATGGGAGAGGGCTAGAGGGGGATTTGTGTTGACTGTGGTAATAATTCTTCAGGCTCAGCCCCTCCTATCTTCTCTTTTCCACACTGTTTTCATTGGTCGTCTTTGCTTACTGGCATTAGGGGGTTTTCGGTTTGGTGGTTTAGGATCCACACCACTCGCTTCAGGTTTACGATGCAAGGAACAAAGTAAACATCGTTCCCTGCTGCATTGACGATCGAGTAAATTTCCTTTATACTTCTCTAAGTTAACTCTTTAGCCTTTGTGTGTACACTATGGAGGAGACATACTGTATTTATTCAGTTTGTTTCTTTTTTTTTTTTCTTTTATCCAGACACATTGTAAGTTTGCTGCAATTCCTTTATTTCGTCAGCATTTCACTTAAAACTTACTGAAATTCTTCTCTTGGCATATACTTCCAAACACATTCCTCGTTTATTTTATTCAGTTCTTTTAACGTTTTGTATTCAGTCAAGGATTCAATGACAGAAACAAACATATTATTTTAAATGTGGCCACGCGGACAAGTGAGTTTTACAAACTTTTGCGAGGGGCTGTGGGGACGATTGTCTCTGATTTTTTTTTTTTTTTTTTTTTTTTTATGTGTCCGACTCTGGGCATAGGCTTCACAGCCTGCTATCAAGGCCCAGCAGTCCTCCTACACACCATACACCTCTACATGTCACCACTTCGGCGCTAACACCCACCGTCCATATTGAATACAGGTCTAGTGTATTGGTATTAGTGGGGGTATTTTTACGACATGTCGGCGGGTCTTCTGAGTGCTGAGATTTTGTGTCGAGATCACCCTGCATCCTCTTGTGAAGGCTGGCACTCATCAGATCTAGGATGTAATACCGATAGACTTTTTTACTGCATCTTAAGTAATGTGAAACCTAATGATGGTGGTTTGTTTTCATCGCTTTGTTTTGACTTATTAATTTATTATTCCCTTAAGTGCTCAGTTTTCTAGGCAGAATCCCGGGTGCACTGTGACCATTCTTTACGACAGCTCATTCCTGAGCTTGATAAAATCATCCAATGAGAGAAAGGGCAAAACAGAAAAATCATCATTCTAGTGAGGAGATAAACTGAGGCCCTCGGTGGCATGGTGATAGAAGTCTGGGCTCGAAGACCGTGCATCAACACACCACGGTTGAAACAAATGAAGAGAATATCATCATAGACCTGCTGCGAAACCATTGCAGATAAGTTTCGAAAGTTTCTCTCTTTGAAATTCATGGAATATGTGAAGCTGTTTTATAAGAAAGACATAAAGCTTGGAGTAACAATAGAAATAAAATTTTAGATGAACCAATATTTTCAAACAGAGCAACCTTGTATTTCATAAGTAAGCTGCTAAAATACCTCTTTACAGCCGAAACTGAAAATCGCCTAATAGTCAGTTGATGTGTCAGCTGACACAACAATGTTAAATCAAATTAAATCAAAATTTCTGCTGATGATATCAGCTGATGCAACAGGTGACACATCATGTCGACTCAAAATTTAAAGCTGAGAAATTTTGTACTTCATTTGAAAAGTCGCTAAAACGTCTCCTTATAGCCGAAACTGAAAGACACGTAAGAGTGAGCTGATGCGTCAGCTAACGCAACAGCTGACTTGCTAAATCAACTAAAATATTTTACCTGAGCAACTTTGTATTTTATAAGGAAATCACTCAGAGCTCTCCAAGAGTAGATATGCCAACTTTCCTTGAAGGAGAAAAAGAAAAAAATCCCTCAAATGTACCATTCATAGACCTGTCGGTTTCGCCGCAGGTAAAAAGTTGCCGGAGGTTGGTAAAAGAAAAAAAAATAAATAAAGAAATTGATGTTGCTAGGAATAGATATTATAATCTAGACCATAGTAGCTGCTCGGGCCCATCAGCTTTGAAAGTGATAATATGGATTTGCAGTTACAGTTGTTACCTGCGTCGCAAGATGGCATGTACAGTATATGAGAACAACAACAATTTACTATATGTAAGTAGTGCTTCAGTTCTGTTGCAGAAAAATCTGAAATAGGTCACACTAAGGCTATTAGCCCAACAGCTCCGAATTTCATAGCCCTTTTCAATCCCAACCACAACTACAGTTCATCACGACAATGTCTTGGTCCTCCACGGCTATTTTATTTCCTACAAACATTTCAGTTGCTAGAGAATATTCAGAAATAAACATACACCCACCAAAATAATCATCGGCACCCAATGCTTCAATACCCATCGCAATTATCACTGGCACACACGCCGTGAATATGCGATAAGGGTTGGGACATCTGATCTTCCCTCTCTCATTTTCTCCCCCATCCCTTCCTTCTCCCCACAATCTCTCTCTCTCTCTCTCTCTCTCGATACAGTAATTCCCGCAGCTCCATGTTGTGTATATCGAATAATTCATAGCAATATACATAATGCTCGAAGGAAGGTCTCAAAACAGCAAAATATTATCCAATAGATATTTTAGAAATCAAAGTTCTATTCGTCTGCTTGGCAGCCATGGTGTCCGAGGTTACCATCTTAAGGATTTTCTTACATGTTATGATACAACGACAACTGTCATTTGCATTTTAAGAATGGGTTGATGGGAAACGTTTTAGGCCTAACTCCCCAGTATATATATAACACCCCATGGAAAACGCATGTAAAGTATGTACGCTGTGTTTCGTAGTATTGCTGTAATATTAACGCCATTGACACATGAATATGAAGTTGAGTATGGTACATCACCAGTTTGACAGGGATGATGACAGCATCGCGGGGGGCAGGAGGGTGATCAGTAGGTATATTTGTTTATATTTTTAGGAAATACTTTTACCTCTGATGGTTCTCGATTTACATATAATGCGAGGAATGTGTTGCCTACGAAACTATTTCAGCGTGGGCAATCTGAGCGTCGAATGAGCAATGCTTATCTTGTAAGTGGCTTTGGGTTGCTTTGTATTCTTCTCAGATAGCGATTCGTTCTGCATATGACACATGATCATTTTCGTTTGTAATTTTTTTTATGAAAACCATTTTGATACTTAAACTCTCTACAT
This sequence comes from Coenobita brevimanus, assembly GCF_032717465.1. Lineage (NCBI taxonomy): Eukaryota > Metazoa > Arthropoda > Malacostraca > Decapoda > Coenobitidae > Coenobita > Coenobita brevimanus. The sequence continues at coordinate 35,042,107 of NC_136971.1, forward strand.
AACGTAATTGTCTATCTATTGGATCTAATCCCGCAAAGGGTGGCCGCAGACAAAACGCCTCCAAGTCGCTCTGTCACCCACCATTTGACTACCCTCCCCCCAACTCATCCCCCCTCCCCCCAACTCATCCCCCCTCCCTCATATACCTCTCAACTCCATCCCTCCACCTAATCCTCGGTCTACCCCTCCCTCTCCCTCCCTCCACCTCACCTCCATACGTAATTGTGATAGTACTAATTAAGCAAAACCGCTTAGTAAGCACTGTTACGAAGCCTCCGATGCCGCTATGAATGCGGACCTAAGGCTCAGCAGATCAGGGGTACCAATCACGGAGGAAAAAAGATACGGAGTATTAACTCATATGGGTGAAAACGAGTAGTGTAATGAGCTGGCCTGGTCAACAGATGGCATTGTGGTCGCCGGTGTGTCGTCTGTTTGTTTACATAAGTTGACAGGCGGGATGCCAGGAGGCGTGGCGGTACAAATGAACATGGCTCCTAACGCTGGACACAGCTGCGTTGTTTGTGGGAAAAACCGACGAACTGGAACTAACCTACGGTTTCATTGCTTCTCAAAGGACAAAATGAGGTGCTTAAAAAAGATGTGACAAACTAGTCTATATGCATAAACAAATATGCCACGATCGTATATATAGGTGCAAATTAGGAAGTCACATCAGCTGAAACGGCCTCGGGATGTACTGTACGTCTAAGATAGAAATCTGTAGGGAATACTGTGCTTCATCACACATATGATAAAAGATACGGTATTACTTTAGAAGTAACCAACGTTACCGATTTTCATTATATTACGTCCCTGAACTGTTCTAAGACCTACCTTTTAAGCCTACTTTGAGTTGGGGGAGCGAATTTTGTAAGGGTAGTCATGTAGTGACAGGTTAGGCTAACGTCTAGTAGCGGATGAATATTGCGCCATATTGGCTGGTGTAGACGTGTGTACTCGGTCTATGTCGGCTGGACTCGAGTGTACTCGGCTGGTACTTTCGTATGTATGTGAGTTTTAAAAACAGCCAATCAGGCTTTCCCGAGCAACAGGGACTTTTGAATCCAGCCAGTCACAGCAGTCTTAAGTAAAACCAGCCAATCACCTTAAAGTATTTGTGGGTGACGCAGGGACGCCCAAATTTTTAAAGTCAGTCATAGTCATGGCCTCCGGTGGTGAAGAATGTGTTGTTGATTTCCAAGCTTGTATCGGTTGTAGCAAGGATTACTGCCAGATTATCAGGGACTACCACAGTAATAACGAAGCATCTATTGAACTACTAAGAACAAATTGCCAAGTGAAGTACAGTGTAAAGAGTGTAATTTGCCCTGCAAAGATCGGGAAGGTAGACATCAGTGGTACTGCGGCCGGTGGAGGAAAAGTCGGAAGAGTAAGGCGAAGATCCAGAGCAAATTCACCGTTTCCGATTATAAAGGAACAATTCTACACCCTTAAAGGTAGGTCAGGTTAGGTTAGGTTGTGTTGGGTTAGGTTAGATTAGTTTGGGTTAGGTTGGGTTAGGTTACTGTAGGTTAGTTAGGCTGGGTTATGTTAGATTAGGTTAGTTAGGCTGGATTAGGTTTGGTTGGGTTAGGTTAGGTTAGTAGAATGCAAAATAGTGTGGTTTTAATCAATCTTGATCTTGATTTGGGCGGATAAACCCACTTTCGGAATTCTTACTCAGATTTCCAAAGGAGGGATTTTCCCCCAAAAATGAAGGTCAAAATTAATTAAAACACCCTATTTTGCATTGGAACACAAAAATTTTCATTAATAAAACCGTTGGTTACTTCTAAAAATTTACCAAGGATACGTTGGGAATTGATATGGGGCAAGTGAACTTGAAGTAATACCGCTACATTCGCAACGTAGGATATTATTTACCCGCCCTCACACGATCATTATTTATTGACAATATTCTTACATTTTGCCGTATTATTGATCTTGTGAAAATGACAGTGAAGATATGCACCATCCATTATTAAAGGCTGTTCTTCGTATACCGATAACGGGATGTTACTATTACATCCAGGTAAGAACCATGTAATGAAATACAAATTTTCCCAAACCACATGAGGTACTTAGAGAGAGAGAGAGAGAGAGAGAGAGCGGATTTCCACAAGGAAAAGGAAACACGAAATAGCCTAAGCTCAAGGGATATTTAGGGTTTCCTTTTTCGCTGTGGGTATTAGCATATATATGAAATGCATGTCATTGATTTGTTCTGGGATAAATGGATCGACATAGATAGATAGATGCGGACACAGATAGACAGATGGTTGATGAATAGAGAGATAGGCATATAGATAAGTAGTTAACACTGTACAGTAGATGTATGTATGTATTTATGAATATACATATGTATTCCATTACGTGCATTATTGCACAACTTGATTTTACTCAAGTTGGTTTCCTGTACGGTACATTAACGTTGACAAACCAACATATTTTAACATGTTTTATATGACCATTATCTAGTACACTTTATATTCGTCTTCCAGTATAAATGTCACTACCCTTTGCATGCATAATGGTATGATAAAAACTGCCATTTATGTCACTTGGTAATTGCCCTACATGTTTGTATCGTAGTAGCTTAGGCATATGCCAATTGTGTTATTGTTTATAGGCTACTTAATGGTTACGAATTACATAAAACTTTGCCATATGTTGCTTGTTGTCATGACATATTCTCGAAACTACTATGTGATATGACATACATTTATCTCCAGCTTCAGAAACATGTAAGCTACATTTGTTTTTATTTTTTTTTTCAGATGGTTTCACACAGGGAAAGGGGAGGGGGGTATTTATTGTTTTGCCAGTATATCCGCAGATATGTGGTAGACGAAAGAGCGTCTGAAAACAATGGAAAGACTTTATTTATTTATTTATTTTTTTAGTTACATATGATAATTAAGATTAACAGAGCAAAAACAACAAACAGCTATGGGTTTCTGTTTCCTGTCTGAATGTTTCTGGGATAATAATGTAAGCTAAACATGTATGTGGCAAGCTGACCTACCATTACCCAATAAATCCACTATAATATTGTTGTCTGTATTATTAATACATCCATTATATTCCGCGTCGCGGACTTTTATCATTCGAATGAATCTTGATCTGAAAATACAATACTTTTGTTGTATTTTTTTTTAAGTAACAGATCAGAGGAAGGAAAAACAAATGAATAAAAAATAAATAAACCCATGCACCAGATTACTGGTATCCTCTGTTCATAAAATATCTGTAACAGTTAAGACTTGAATAGCAGTAGGTTGAAGTTTGGAGGGAAACAACTCTGGGGAAGCGAGTTCCAGAGAGATGCAGTTCTGGGAATGAAAGAATTCTGATAAGGCAGAAGTTCTGCAGTATGGCTCAGTGACATTCCAGTCATGAGAGCTGCCAGCTGCCCGTGTAGCACGAGGGAAGGCATGGAGAGGTGGCACCATGGTGAAGGATGCTCATGTACCATATATTCATCTATTCATAAAATTAACTTGGTTTCATACGGTAGGCCTGTGTATTCCCGATTCATAATCTAACCATAGTCAACCCTAAAACCGTTTTCTTTTATTCCCGTTCTCTCCTATCCGCCTTGCGCACTAGATGGTGTGCACTCGCAGTCCACCTCTCGCCGAGGCGACACCTCCACCGTTGTTCCCGGCGGGACCAGCTCTCCACAGCAGCCGCACCAGCCGAGGGAGGGGCCTGTCCTTCCATCATGGGGAGTGCCCTGGTCGGTCCATCAGGAGATCGAGGCTCCTCCGCCCTTTATACCCGGCCGACGACCCTCTCTCCGTCACCACCAGGACCAGGGTTGTGCCTTTTGACCACCAGGACCGGGCCTACCCTCCACGCTTCCACCTGCTGCTGTGGAGAGCTGGAGCGAGTCAGATGGGGGTTGAGGGCAGAGTTCGGGACTTCGACCTGAGCTTCGGCGCCCTTACCATCGGCGCCGGTTTGTCTATCAAGCTCTCGTCCCTCTCTGCCCTCTGTTTAACATCGAAGCAGCCGGCCGCGAACCACCACCGAGTCGTATGGGGTTATCCACCTGAGCATGCCGGCGCCCTCTCCATCGGCGCCGGCCTGTCTACCGCTCTCCCCCTCGTCTTGTTTGATCATCGAGCTGTACATCATCGCCATCGCCTCGTTCTCTTCCTCTGCCGCCCTTGCCCTGTCTGCGTCTTCGTCCCTGCTTTGCTCCTTATAGGAGCTTATTTACGCTTTTTCGCCTGACGGGCTCTTTGTTTCCCCGTTCCCCACCATGCTGTGGGGAGAATATCCCACCAACCACCAGATGGTGTGGTTAGGGCCTCGCAATTTTAGCGCTGAGTCGTCACTCCGTATCTTTCCTTCTCTGTGGGTACCAATCAGGCAGGTCAACTCAGGATTCTATTTTCGGATTTTTATCCGGTGTGTCAAATTTTAATACGCTAAAAGAATGCTGATATTTTTTTTGTAGTGGGTGTATGCTGCACACAGACCACTAATTCTAAAACATCCTTTTCACTAGTATACTCCTTCTTTACCCCCTTCATTCAGCGTAATTCGAGTCCGTCCCAGCTATTCCTCTGCTCAACACCCTCATACTTTTAACCTCCTTTGAAAATTTTCATGGCACGACGCAGGTCACGTGATCAATGAACATGCTTATTTATCTGTTTAATTCCTCGACTAAGGGAGCCTCTTGAGTTGAAAAAGACTTCTGAGTCAGTCGGATGCAAAAAGAGTAAAACAGTGAGTTGTGTCAAAACGTCAAAAAATTCGCACAGCTTAAACAGTCGAACCTCATGGGCTGGGGTGTTTGTTAATGTTTCTCCAGTAAGTTTTGTTTCCAGGAGCGTATGTATTTTTTCTCTGTTTCCCCCGACGCCCTTCCATCGGGGCAATAGCTTAAAAAAAAAAAAATGCTGGCGAACTTTTGCCTAATTTGGACCAAGTTCAGAGGTATTAGCAAGGAAGATGATGAGGAAAGAAGGGGACGTAACCGAGAAGCTAATGAGAGAGAGAGAGAGAGAGAGAGAGGGAGAGTAATGAACGGTGTTTTTATTAATTCAAGAATATTGTTATGTATAGGATTTGCACGAGACTAGAATTTTCCAGTCTATCTATAGCCAGAGGCCCTAATCACGGAAGGGGTTGCCACAAACAAGTCGCTTCGATGTCGTCGTGTCCCCTGCCATTTCGGTGGCCTTCCTCCAACTTGCAACCCCCTCTCTCATAATACATCCCCACTCTATCCCTCCATCTCGCCCCCGGTCTCGAGAATTAAGACAAACAGTATATTTGTAATGAACAGCTCTACATTTTGCTGAAGAAATGGCACGTGGATAGAAGTCTGATTGCATGGATTTTTCGCCGATTAATTATCCAGCTGTATTTGAACCGTTAGGCAAGCCTACATATAAAAGTGAAGCTTTTTGCTGTAGTGTGCACTGATGGAAAGACAGCATGAGAACATAGGTTCGTCAGTGAAAAATTATTACACAAAATTCGGAGATTTATGCGCATAATATATATGAAAGTGATGCAAGAGAGAGTGGGTGGAAAAATGTGGGGCATGTGGAAATGATGTGATGGTCATTATATAATGATGGTTTATAAGTGTAGCCGTATCGGATTGTGTATCGGTGGACTAATGTGTGTGTGTGTGTGTGTGTGTGTGTGTGTGTGTGTGTGTTTTCACTGGAGTGTCGACGCATTAGAAATTAAACAAAAAAGGCGCAGAATAAGTATGATCCAATATGTATCTTCACCCAATGAGCTGCTTCATGGGTTGCTCAAAAAATGATTCCACGATGAAGGGATGGAGTGACCCGACTGGCTGCCGGCTGAAATGCCTAGAGGATGATTCAGAAATATATCGCAATAGGAGATAAACTTCTGTCTGGATCATCTGCTGGCTCGTGGTTCTTTGCTGGAGGATTTTTGGGCGAAAGTTTACCCGAGTGCGGCAGGATGACTGCAAAACAGGCTGTATGGTGTGGTAATATGTCAAATATAGCAAATATTGAAGAATGACTTGAGGTGTACATCATCGTATTGAAAATGGTATCACACGCCTATCCATGCATTATTACTGTTCAAACCACCTTAGGCACGATGGCCAAATATTTTCCAGTTTGCGGGAAACCAGCAAAGCCTTTATCACTCTTTTTCTGTGCCTGCCTCCTCTCTTCCTGTTTCTTCCATCTTTCCTGTCACTGTATTACTTTTTTTTCATTTACAGTTGGCTTTACATTGAGTGACAAGCCAAATGGTTTCCTGTAAGCCAAGAAACCATTTACAACGCTGGGTGGTAACTATATAACCAAACCATACGTGTTTCCTACGTGTAAACAAGTGGGTTGGTGGAGGGTTAGTGCCCTTCCCGATAAAACAACTAACACGAAGTCAAATGGCCACCACTTGCGGGATTATGGCGTCTGACAATAGATAGATAGATAGATAGATAATCTTAGTGAGTTGCTGGTTAGTCCCACAAGTCATAACCTGAGCTCGGTGCGCTACTTTCAGTAATTTATTTCAACCTTTTCTCTCTTCCCTTACCGTATCTACTGCTGGTCTTGCATTTTATAGTCTTTCTAATGGTACATTTGTTGAAATATTTGTAAGCCTTCCGCGTGTGCTGATGCCATGATAAATTGGTCAGGAAGTACATGAATTTCGTTCATTGAAGTTGCTACTTTGTTTCTGGGCTTAACATAAGGTTGGGGATGAGAGATGACCCCCCTCCCCTCCCTAATAAAAAATGCGTATCGTTGCTTTCAAGATGAACTTCATGGTCCGTTTTTAAAGATCCCACCCATATGCGGTGGGCTGCATACCCCGTAGCTGAATCATATGGAGTAAATGATTCGCCCTCTGTTAATTGTGGTCAAGGTCAATATTAAAGAGCAATAAAATGACACAGAAGTAAATATTAACCCTGTTATTCTTTACTTCTGAGTAATCTCAGACTACTTGACGCTGCCTTTATGAGAAACTTTGTTGTGCACCACAGAAATCCTCGCTCAAATGAGGCAGGTCGCATGCCTCTGGAGTTGATTCATAGGGTAAGTCGCGCTCCATGGGCAAAGTATCTCATAAACGAACTGATCATCGCAGAAACGTAGACATGGCCTGGAGGACTGTGCAGTGGAAAGCTTTGAAATGAGCGTGATCCGATTTTATACCTGCCAGCTTCCTGCTGTTCTACAGGAGCCACAATGTACTGTTACAAGCTTGTAAAGGGTCACTTTCTTGGACAACGGACTTGAGTCAGTGACTAGCTTCTAGTGGGTTCACCTCCCTCAGATCCCCTTAAAGTCGTGACCAATCCTCGCCACTTCTGTGGAAGCAGGGAAAATATCTGAATTCTATGCAACAAGGGACTTTCATAATGTCTGCTGTTATAGCAGCGAAGTATGGTAACTTGGCCATCATTGATGAGAAGGAGGCAATGACCTGGCAGAGGATGGGCAAAGAGTGCGATTATTATCATATAACACAGTTAACGAAGAAAGGAGTATGATTTCTTACTCCAAATGTATTTCTCACCGTCACGTTAAGAATCAAATTAAGGAAACCTGAGAGACAAAGGACGAGAGATATACAGTGAAGAAAATATGGCTTTCTGTGAAAAGAGGAAAGATAGAAACAAGGATGAGTAGAGACAAAGGAGAGGACAGAAGCAGAGAAAGAAGACGAAAAAACGATCGAAATGAAGAGAGTGAAGTTACGAGGGAGGATTTGAAGAGAAAGAAATGACGGCGAACTAAAGGAAAGACAATGGGTAGACGGGTAGAGAAGGAAAGGGCGCTATGGAGAGAAGTGGGGGAATGGAGGGAACTAAGAAGAGAGGAGTGTGAGAAGACATGTGCACAGAGATGGTAAATACAGAAATGACAAAGAAAATCGCTTCTGTATGATGATATCTTTTCTAATACATTTCTTCCATCATTGCACGATCTAATTTGGTTTAGGAGAGAGAAAGTTTCCTTTAACCTTCTCAATACGGAACTGTCTTTATCTTTGGCACCTATTACTTATCAAAGGTAGCGTTGGAAAAAATTCTGCGTATGCAAATAGCTTGGGCTCGTGGACCATAGCTTCAGTGCAAGAGGTTGATGGTTTTCCAAGTATCCAATTTCTGACAGAAACCTAGGGTGCTTTGTAGCGGCTCAGTTAACTCAGTACAATTGGTTATTTATGTATTTATTTATTTCTTTTTCCTTCTTTTAGACGATAAAGTTAAGGAAGATCCTTTTATAGGTGAAAGGTCAAAGAAGGCATTAATATAACTCCTAGCTTTCAAAAATTCCGAAAAAAATCCTTTTCAGATAGCAAAAACGGCCTGAAAGGCTAAAATGATTTGGAGTCCGATTGCCTAGACTCGGATCCTCTTACCTTCCGGGTCATGCTGGCCTCTAAGCATCTAATAAACAGTAGACAGTTTCGGTTTTGTTACAGCTGGACTATATGTCTTATAGTTAATTGTAGATTCACAAAAAAGGAACAGTATATCAAATAAGTGAACAGAGGGTACCTCCACCTACCTGGTGGTTGCAAGAACAGATGTCATAAAAGACTTTGTAGCTTTTACGGTTTTACGTAGTCAAGTAACTCTACCACCTTAGTCTTCCCTGTTCCACAGCCTCAGAGAGTTCCTATCTTCGCTAATAACAATAAAAGTTATGATGTACTCCTGGACCCACGTCAGGATCCACTTCAAAATCTAATAAACTCTTCCGTGGCTCACTGCTTACCGATTCGCGAGATTTCATGGAAGTCCGATAAAAACGTTTTGAAATATCTTGTGCACATACAAACAGATATGGGTGAATACATATCCTCCGTCTAGCTTCCTTGGCGAATTATTAAGGGATATAACTAGCACTGCACAGCTCTTGGACAATGCACAACAATTTCGACGGAAGCCAAAGAATCTCGTGCATGATAGCATGAACATTTAAATAAGATAGGCTCATAAATGTGACAAGTAGAGACACGAAGAAGTTGTAGGCTAAATCCTTTAATTTCATCCTCCTACTTTTCCCTTTATGATTACCTCATCAGTAAGATGACGTATTTTTTCCTCTATTTTTCCTCAGACAGTTTAATCTACCTGGGAAAGGCGTTTGACGCTAAAGGCATTAATTATAGATAAATTTATTTGCCTACTTCGAATAGCCTCTCTTAAGGTAAATATAACTACAGGAGAGAAAAGGCAATAAAATAATGACTATTACTGTATTGTCATGAAGAGAGCGAAATAAATATATACAAACAAGAGGAAAACGATATGGCATAGAAATACATGTAAATACCATCTTTGTTTTTCCTCGCTGTACTTCTGCTTCATTTGATCTTGATTCTGGTCTTGTGCATCTAAGTTTAACTGGCTCTCATGATGGACAATCCTTGACTTTCACCCACGACCTGCGAATTTGCCATAAAGTTTACATACATGGTCTCAGTCATATCCCTTGGTATCATGGCCAACGAGTTTAAATCACGACATTGCTCAAAGTTAGAATTAAATGGTAATATGAATGTGATGCCTTTAGGATTAGTTGTAAAGTATACCCAGACCTGGAGTATCGCGGTTCATCCATAAATCCACAAACATTCGGCTCTCCTGCCTCCTACGGTTTTCATTACCCGATAGATCCTTCCATGACCTGTGGGTGTGGAGACGGTTTGCCTCCACTACTGACTGTTCTGAGTCTTCTTTCCTCTTCCTTGTTTTACGTTGTGTTTCATACTTCTCTCTCTCTCTCTCCCTCTCTCTCTCTCTCTTTCTTCGTAAGAATTGTTCTAGCCACTTTTTTTTTTCTAATTCATGCTATCATTCCCTACAGTATTCTCCTTTCTCCTCTTGCTTTGTATACATAAGTCACTTGTTTTCTATGCCTTGCTTTTGTTCAGTGGCGTACCCAGAAAGTTGAAAGGGGGGAGGGGAACCTGTTTTTTACCTTTTACCTTTTTAACTGTACAGCCATTGACTTTGGCGAGCGCAGCGAGCCCGTAAAGCTGAGGGGTTCGGGGGGGCGCTGTAAGCCCCCTCCCACCCGAAAATTTCTGCATTTGGGCCAATTTTATGATCATTTTGAGGCCATATGGAATGGGTATACGACATAAATATAGTATATTCTAAAGTCATTTCCAAGTACTCTGTGCCACTAAGTTATGATTCAGTCTCTCTCCAATAACCTTATATTACTAAAATTCAAACGCTCACATTTCGATCAAATAATTTTGCAAATTAATTATAAATTAATAACAAACTATATATATATATATATATATATATATATATATATATATATATATATATATATATTTGCAAAAGGGGGGGCCATGGCCGCATTCCCCCCCCCCCCTCGGTATGCCACTGCTTTTGTTCACGTACGCCAGTAAATTTCATTCTGTTTAGGGTCAAGCCATCTTTCTCGGTTGTTACACCATATCTCCGCCCCCTTCCCCTTATTTTATTATATGACCGAGTTATTTATCTGAATTACATAACAGCAGTAAAAGTTATGTTACGTTACTAATTTCGCAGCTAAAACACGATGTGCAAGCAACACTCCAGTATACGGCACATTTGTTGTTATTCCTTAAACTTTAACACATCGCCAAACCACCATATGGTCATAAGAACCACCACTGGGTAACAAACACATCTACATTGTTGTGGCCGTCTTCATGTGTTGAAGGTCACGCACACGATCACGTGGTCGTAAACATCGCAACATTGTTATCAGCACCATCATTGGTCTTAAAAACCATCACATTACGGAATTGCGTGTTGATGGTCACGAACAATATAATATGATCATAATGCTAAGTATTCAAAAGTTTTATTTCATTGTTACAACCACTTGTTAAAAATGCCACATTCATGTCCGTAATTTCTTCTTCATTTGTCACATTTTCTACTCAAAGAAAAAAAATGAACCTATTAACATTCTTTGCAATTAATGAAGTAGTTTTGGTTATAGCTTACTCATATAATTAAAATACCTCACATGGAAAACAAAAAATGAGTACGAAAGGCTGGAACCTGCCATGTGCATAAAAGGATGTGGTGGGCGATTGGCACATTTAAATTCAGGATATTTAAGTAAACTCGCTTAAATGCAGCCTTCGGAGGCCTCGGCTCGATGTCAAGTCACTTCCAATATCCAGTCAGAAATGAGTCGTAACTCGGGAACTGGTAGCCCAACTGGACTGGAAATTGTTGTATTCTTCAAGTTAAAGCATTTTAACTGTACCTTGCTCTAACAAAAATTGCGCTACATGCGCCGGTTTTTACTGTGTTACGGTAACAAACATACAGAAATCGGATCATTATAATAAAGATAGTGACAGCGGATGGGGCAAACTTGTGTGCTGACTGGGAAGAGAGTGCAACTTTTTGATATTCAGAGTTTAACTGCAGGGCCATGGTCCGTCCTTAGATGTAAGACTTCTTGGGATCTTTATCTTTCTCTCCAGAGAGAGAGAGAGAGAGAGAAGGTTAGGTGACGGAGAGCAGAAGGAACAAATTCATCATGGTTCAGTACAATGTATGCTGGGTAAATAATTATCAATGATATGTAGGGACACACACACACACACACACACACACACACACACACACACACACACACATTTATTCTGGCCATTCGCAGTATTTCCTCTAGTCCCTCCTCTCCCCCACGGAAGCTCACGTTCCCTAGGGGGACGCGCCCTCATGTTAAGAACCACTGCCCTATGCCTTCCTTCCGCGCTAAGTTTTATGTTTGTACAGAGCAGGATCCACTTCTTTTGCTGAGTGTATTGTGTGTCTTCTTTTTTCTGGTTTCCTGTCATAACTTTTAAAAAAATAATTTAGTCCATGTTTTAGTTCATGTTTTTTAAGTAGGCATGAATGAGTGAAACTGTATCAGCAGAGTGGAAAAAGGCTATGATTGTATCCCTGTACAAAAATAAAGGTGAGCGAAGTGAGTGCAAGAATTATCGTGGCATAAGCTTACTGAATGTGGTAAGGAAGGTATATGGAAGAATTATTATAAAGTAAGAGAGACATCAGAAGTCCTAATGAGTGATGAAAAGGTGGGTTTAGGAGTGGCAGACGATGTGTGGATCAAATATTTGCAGTGAAACAGATAGTGGAGAAGGCTTGTGAGAAGGACTATAATGTGCTTATGGCATTCATGTATCTGGATAAAACATACGACAAATTAGACAGAGAGGGGTTGTGGAAGGATTTGGGCATGTACAGTGTAGGTGGTAAGCTGCTAAGTGCCATCATGACTTTTATGATGGTAGAGAAGCATGTTTAAAGTTTAATGGGTAAGTGAATGGTTCACGATCGATGTGGGCGTGCAACAAGGCTGTGTGATGTCCCCATGGTTGTTCAATATTTGTGTGTCAAGGGGGGGAAGTGGAAATAAGAATAAATGCAAATAAGTGGTCGGTTTTTCACAAAGAAGTCGACTTATGAAATCAAGTAGTAAGATTTTACTTTATAGTGGCTTACTTCGCCGATTCTCTAAAGATGAGAATTTCATAAACTCTCTCAACAGTAAACAGCAGAGACTAATCTCTTGCGAATGCTGAAATGTTGATACTGTTGGCCTCTGACAATTGATAACATATACTAATAATAATAAAGATTCTTGCTGGTGCTAACCCCTGGCTGGCACAACGGATTTATGAATTAATATGAAAGAACTGGCTTAAATACCAGTCATGATTAATGTAAGAAGTTTGTGCGAACTCGGAGTAGCAAACTAAAGTAAGAACAATTTGGAGAAATCAAACAAGATTCTTACATTTAATCGAGCTCAAAAGAACTGTAAATTTATTATTTACAATGGATAAATTTATGTTACAAGGGAACTTACGTAAATTCAAAAAATCAAGCAAAGTAAATACACTCTTTCACACACTCAAACAACTACTTCATACCCTTAAGTCTAGAAAAGCAAGGAAAGAAAATATTAGTCAGTGGAGAAAAGTGGAGCTATAGCTGCAAAGAGGCTAGGCATCTCTGGTTGCACTCGAGGCACTGCAGTTCGCACTACTGACGTCCACTGCTGCCGATCACCAACCTGGTGGGGAGATGCGGGAATTGTAGAACCGCTAGAGACTGTAGCCGCCACGATGGGGGTCTTGCTTCTCTGTACTGCTCATGATCTCCTCACCCTGTGACAGCTTAGCACAAACTGACTAACGTTCCCACACTGGGTACCAGGGCTCTCACAACAGTTGATATGAAAATCCCTAGGTTTGGTGCAAAAAATCCCCAGATTGGACAAAAAATCCCCAAATATAAAATACCAATATAAATGTACTTACACATAGAAAAATACTATTTTATGAAATAATAAAACAATTTTTTTAATACACATGAGGTATATTTTTTTCAGTATCAAGCATCAGTTACATAAATTTAATCAATGAACCAATGAAGAGTATAAATTATAGCTCTGCTTTGGTTACAGGAGACAGTCTGCAAATTGATAAAAATAAATTCAAAAAGCCCTCACTCAGTATTGTTTTACCAAAGTGAAACCTCTGGGTCTAGGAACTTGCAGAATAGGCCTACTAAAATGAAATTAAATCCTATTTCTGACTAGACGGCTGAAAGATAAAAATGAAGAAAAGCATGAGAGTTAAAATAAAGGCAGCAGAAGTAAAGAATGAATGGAGAGGTGAAGAAGAAAGATGGATAAAAAAAAGTAGGAAGATAGGAGTAAGAAAAGAAAAAGAGTAAGGGAACAGAGTAAAAAGAAAGACATAGATATAAATAGCTGAAGGAGATATGAAGGAAGAAAACACTAATAAATAGGCTGCATAGATATAAATTAATGAAGAGAAGAAAGGGGGGATTGAAGGCGAGAAGTAAGTATACAGACTATTATCATCATAGTGTAAGAACAGAAGAAATAAGGAAGCTGGAGATGACCAATTGCTTCACACAAGGCAGGAATGTAAATGAGAGGAAATTATGGCTAACTGAATGGGAGAGAAAGATAAGGGAGAGGGAATAAAGATATAAAGAAAAAGAGAGAGAGAGAGAGAGAGAGAGAGAGAGAGAGAGAGAGGAATGATTGAAGGAAGGGGATCAGTTATGGAGAACAAGTTGAAAAAGGCTGGTTTACTTTCACTCCATATGACTAAAAGAATCACAGTTTCTCAGATAAATCAGGTACAACCCAGGAACTGATTGATTTAATCCAAATTAAAGCATCAGTTTAACAAAAATAATACTGTAACATGTAATATGCTCCTGGCACTAATTTTCAGCAATATATTGTATATAGTATGATATTCTGTATATGTATAAAAATATATGTAATCCATATAAATAATGTATAGGCCTATAGCAAAGGTGTTAAAGAAAATATCTTTCATTTACACATCATCAATATACAGTACTTAGAACATAAATAATGGTTTTCCATTATTCCACATTTTCTTATTTTGAGGGAGGAGGCTGGATAAATCTAGGCCTACATACCTGAGTAACATGATATATTCCATACGAAATAAAATGTGTTAGGTTAATAGAGTGGGTGTAAATGCTAAAGAGTCTTAGGAGGATGTGAACTTTGTAACTGCTGAGTTGCTTTGTTGTAGCCATCCTTCTTCACAAGGACTTCTCAAGAATAGGTGTCAGGTATAGATATGTAGAAAGAAACAAATGTGTTTTCAGCATAAGTAAACTATTCCATATATCAAAGTAAATTACGTTTACTCTGTTCTTCAAGAAACTAATTATTGATTAAGTGTATTTGCAATTATCTCATGAGCTTCACTGTCTGTTGCATTGGATTTTACATTTCTAACATGTTTCAACAATCGTGGATGGTCTTCCAAACATAGTTCACATGCAGACATCCCCATTGAAGCCATTCCTTCTTTTCCGTGCAGAAGTCCCACAACAGTTTCTCTTTTCAAAGAATTTCTATTGTCTGTCTTTATGAGTTTTAATGTACTGAAGAGTCTCTCCACTGGTCTAGGCCTATAATTACAAAAATGGGCCAAAACATTGAGTCCATTTTCTTTCATACAGAAAGGGGTAACTAGGCCTATTCTACAAGTTACTTAAGACCATGTTTCCTCTTATAACTTTCAGTATGGAAACATAATTGAAAAGTAGATAAATGATCACTAGATTTAGCTAATAATACACTGCTTAACAAAAAGTAAAATAAACAGGACTAAGGACATGCTTCATTTATACAATATTATACAACTGCAAGCAGCAAGCCTGACAGTATCACTGATTTTGCCAGGCCCTCTCTGCCTTGATCGTCCTCTGTATGTCTTTCTCCTTCCGTCTTTACCTTGATCAAGTTGATCACCACTCAAATATTATATATGTACGCTTTCAATAACTCAGTGTACTCAATGTATCCCTAGTGATTTCTGAATATGGCCCAAAATCATCAAAATGGGCTACGTGAAAGCGATGAGGGCTCTTAGCATTCGCCAACAAAAAGTTAGATCACTCACCGTATTACACGTTTTCCACGTTATGTCATGACATTCTGTTGTCATAAACTTCATATACAACCCTTATTTATATGTATGGGGGTCTGCTAAGAAGTAACATTTAATGTTAGGGCTAGAAACTCAAATAATTTTTCAGTACTTACTCAGCGAGTGTGAAAAAGCTTGCAACATGGCGGCCTATAAACAAACTTGAAATGCTAGCTCGTGATTGGTTGAAACTGTAATACGTCTGACCAATTAAAACTTCCAAAATAGAGTAATGTTCACAAACAGCTGACCACAAAGAAAATACTATTTTGGCAATATTTACAAGCTATTTACCCTTTTCACCCATTACTGAGGGCATTCTATGTCAATTATAACACATAATAAGCAAAAATCCCCAAATAATCACTAAATATGACCAAAAATCACCAAAAAATCCCTAAAAATACAAAATCCCTAAATTTGTCACTAAATGTACTGAAAAGTTCCAATCTAGGGACAAAATCCCTAAAAGTGAGAGCGCTGCTGGGTACAGGGGCGTGAGAAATGGGCGTGGCTTAACGGCTAGATAGGCAAGGCCTGGTAACGATAATTACACAAATATATCGCTTATTGCAATGTACTGTCTATACATAAAGACACTCATGATATATGATGAATATTATGAAAAACTTTGTTTCAAATCTGAGTGCAAAAACAAGTGGTTAACTGACTGAGCGAAGTTGTATGGGATTTCAGGACTGTTCAAGTGTTCCCATTATAATAAGACAATGTTATGAATTGCCATTATAATACATTCTAGTAAATTCGTGACATTATGCCCCATCAAAATAAAATTTTTCATAGAAAATTTAATAGTAGGTAATATTTACATCCTAACCCAGTCACACGGGATTCACTCTGTGGTGTGTGTACTATCCTGCTACTGGAGAAGAGCACTGTCATCAGTGAGTGTAAAAATCTCGTATTTACGTTAATAGAAGCATGGTTGAGGGAAAAAATCCGTGACAACAGTGAGAAATCCTGTACTCAAGTCAGACTTAGACGATCGATCACATTTACATTAACAACTACTGTAATGCTGAACTTTTCCAGTGTCTCAGTTACACAGAGAGTAGGCCAGCATGCTCTCCTCCTCGAAACCTCACCTTCTTTTTCTAACGGAGACTCAGCTGTCTGAGACAACTGACAGCAAACCCTTTTCTGTATCCTCCTACTTTCTCTATACTCATTTCAAAGCCAAAGGTGGCTGTTCTGTATATATACGCAACGACTTATCTTGCTATCGTGTTCCTGAACTCGATTCTTCTGAATTCTCTACACTCTGGCTTCGACTTTCCTGTCATTCTCTGACTAAATATATCTGTGCTGTTTAGTTATCCCCTAATTCTACTGACTATCAAAAATTCTTCGACTATCTTACTTCTATGATGGATCACATTCTATCCATTTCTCCTTTCTCTGAAATCTCCATTCTAGGTGATTTCAATGTTCACCACCACCTTTGGCTCTCCTCTCCTTTCACGGATCCACCTGGTGAACAAGCCTACATCTTTTCTATCCTTAATGACCTAGAGCAGCTTGTACAGCACCCTACCCTTATCCCTGACTGCCTTGGAGAGAGCCCCAACATACTTGACCTCTTCCTCACAACTAATCCTTCTGCTTACTCTGTTAATCTTTTCTCTCTGTTGGGCTCCTCCGATCACAGCCTTATTACCTTAAGCTGTCCTATCACTCCGGTACGGCCTGTGGACCCTCCAGGGAAATGTCGTCTGTGGCATTTTGGAGCCGAGGACTGGGAGGTCCTCAGGCAGTACTTCTTTGATTTTTCCCTGGAATGATTATTGCTTCCATGGCCGGGAGCCACCTGAGTGTGCCTTGCACATTGCAGAGGTTATTCTCTCAGGCATGGAAGCATACATTTCTTTCTCATATCCTTTGACTAACGCAAGAAAGCCTTGGTTTAATCACGCTTGTTCTAATGCTGTCCGCAACAAGGAGAGGGCCTACAAAAGGTACCGGAGCCAACCCACCCCTGAATCACATCATCTTTACGTTTCTGCCCGGAATCGTGCTAAGTCTGTTCTTCGCTCTACTAAAAATAATTTCATCCATACTAAATGCTCTCAACTCTCCAACTCGAATTCTTCCCGCTCCTTCTGGCACCTTGCCAAAAATCTTTCTAACAACTTTACCTCATCATCCTTCCCTCCTCTTTTCTATTCTGATGGTTCTGTAGCTATTTCTTCTACTGATAAAGCAGATCTCTTCGCACAGACTTTCTCCTCCAATTTCATCTTAGATGATTCCGGTGCTGTTCCTCCATCTCTTCCCCCCTCTGACTTCCTCATGGCTGACATTAAAATTTCTTCAGTTGATGTATTTTCTGCCATTACTGGCCTCAGTACTAACAAGGCATATGGGCCTGATGGGGTCCCTCCTGTTGTTCTCAAGAACTGTGCTTCTGTGCTTACACCCTGCCTAGGCAAACTCTTTCGCCTTTGTCTGTCAACTTGTACCTTTCCTTCTTGCTGGAAGTTTGCTCTCATTCAGCCAGTCCCAAAGAAGGGTGACCACTCCCAACCCTCCAACTATCGTCCAATTGCTTTAACGTCCTGTATTTCAAAAGTTTTCGAGTCAATTCTCAATAGAAAAATTTTAAGGCATCTTTCCTATCACAACCTTCTTTCCGATCGTCAGTACGGGTTCCGTCAGGGACGCTCCACTGGCGATCTTCTTACCTACCTTTCAGACTCCTGGTCATCCTCCTTTCGGGACTATGGCGAAAGCTTTGCCATTGCACTTGACATCTCAAAAGCTTTCGATCGAATCTGGCATAAATCTTTAATTTCCAAACTGCCCTCCTATGGTTTCTATGCTTCTATCTGTGCCTTCATTGCTAGCTTCCTTTCTGGTCGTTCTATAGCCGCTGTTGTAGACGGCCATCGTTCTTCTCCTAGATCTATCAACAGTGGTGTTCCCCAGGGCTCTGTCCTATCACCTACTCTCTTCCTTTTATTCATCAATGATCTTCTAAGCTGAACATCTAAACCTATCCACTCATACGCTGATGACTCCACCCTTCACCTTTCCATTCGGTTCCCGCAACGCCCATCTCAACAGTTACTTCAACAAACAAGGGATGAGGGTATGGCACACCTAATGTCTGACTTGGCTCGTATCTCTGACTGGGGTAAAAATAATATGGTTGTTTTTAATGCATCTGAGACTCAGTTCTTACACCTATCAACCCGACAAAATCTTCCACAGGTATACCCACTAATGTTTAATAATATTCAGCTTAATCCTGCATCATCCTTGAACATGCTTGGGGTTTCATTTACTCGAGACTTATCTTGGAAAGATCATATTACATCTCTTGTAAAATCTGCTTCCAAGAGATTGGGTGTGCTAAGCCGACTCCGCTCTTTCTTTACCCCTGCACAATTGTTGACTCTATACAGGGGTTTTATCCGCCCCTGTGTAAAGCACAACTCTCATGTGTGGGGAGGCTCCCCACATACAGCTCTTCTCAATAGGGTGGAGTCAAAGCCTTTTCGTCTCATTAACTCTCCTCCTCTTACTGACTCCCTTCAACCTCTGTCTCTTCGCCGCACTGTTGCATCTTTATCTCTTTTCTATCGCTACTTTAATGGTCACTGCTCCTCTGAACTGTCTGCTTGCATTCCTCCACCTCTACGACGGGCGCGTAGCACCCGTCTGGCAGCAAACTCTCATCCCTTTTCTGTTCAACTCTCTAATGCAAGAGTTAACCGTTACTCCCAGTCTTTCATTTATGCAACAGGTCAGGTCTGGAACTGTCTCCCTCTGTCTGTATTTCCTTCTGCCTATGATCTCCAGTCTTTCAAACGCAGTGTGTCCAGGCATCTCAAAATGATCGGAACTTGAATTTGACTCTATATTGTATTTTGTTTTTCTCTTGGAGGGAACTGTAACTGCAGGCTCATGACCTTTGGTTCTTTCTTCCTCGCACTAAAAAAAAAAAAAAAAAAAAAAATTGTTGTGTAGCGTGGTGTATGTGATACATGGTGTTGGTGTGACAATTGTAGTGTAACTGTATCTATGTTTAAAATGATATAATTCAAATTAATAGTAAATGGAGATGACAAGGGCAGAGGAGAAGCAGTAGAGACGATCAGCTGATCTACTCGGGAAAATGCTACACTCGCCAACTGTACCTGTGAAATCAGTCAGGGATGAGCAACAATAATGTCAGTGTGACAAACAATTTGTATTTAATTGTAATTACCCTCTACCTAGTAGTCAATACACACACAGTGACAAGTACGCTTCAGCTGAAAATTCAACTGACAGCCAAAGCTTCGTATGCTGGAGGTCACCATTATTTTCTAAATGGGTAGATTATTAACCAGGAAACGTGCTAGTCCTTGAATTGCATAAATCACTGAGAATGCCTGTAGTTTACTGGTTAAACTTATATCTCTATTAACCAATGGATTGCGAGCCACAGCTCAGGCTTGGTAATGTCATGTTGCGAGCCATAGCTCAGGCTATGCTGGCCGTGCATCACTGTAAACAACTCGACCCCTATGCAAACTTACACAAAGATGGAGAGAATTTTTTTCTTTTCACCAGATGATGCTCTGGATGTTTATCTTCAAGTTTATAATAAACAACAAAAAGTTTTTGATTTTTTCATTTCTTCACTACTCCCATACGTAAACTTACTCATGGCCCTACACAAAGATGGAGAGATTTTTTCTTTTTTCACCAGATGATGCCCTGGATTTTTAACTTTAAATTTATGATAAACAATAACAACAAAAAGTAATTGAGCAATCCATGGGTTAATCAGAGAACAAGGTGTTCCATGGTCAACGCATAGACACAGTATGGATATAAGAAGTGAGGTCCAAAAACTTGCCTGGCATTTTCGAGGAAGACAGCAGTCAATCAGGCACCAGCTCCTTGTCTTATCTCCGAGACCATGCTTCACTTCAGCTGATCCACCTCCTGCAGCATCGACCCCTGGTAAGTTAAAAAGATCCCGATGGGTGCCAGTTAACTAACGGCCTTCAGTGCCCCACAATCTGTCACAGGTTGAAAGTAGGAGTAGTGACTGTTAACTCAGGGCTCTGTGCATATGCTCCTAGTCTAAGTACTGTCCAGCAGTATTTGTTCCAATGCACTCAGACATCCTTAAAGCATACCTACCCTGATAATTCTACACTTGTGACTAATATCGGTAAGTTGAGAATCCCTATGCAAACTCGGTCAGGTCACATTTTAACACCCAACATGGGTGTGAACACTCACGTGGGTAGCATGTATTGTTCGGGAATCCTCAGAAAGGACTACAGTTCGAGATGCACCACAAGGTAATTCAGACACAGCCTCAGATTGCCTCTGCGGGGATCTCAAACTTCCCCTTAAGCCCTAAACTGCGGGGTTGTTTTTGCTTGACTTGCGTGTCTCGTGGGTATATTCGTGCTCTGACAAACTCTCTAAAAATATTTGCCAAAAATCAGTTATTAGTCCTAGAATATTAAAATTACATATGCTTATGGCACATACCTTCAGCTTTCTCCTGGGATGTTTATTAAGCCTTCGTCGAGTACTGTAGGACTTATGGAGACCTCTGAAGTTGGGTAACAAAGTCTCCACTTTACACTTCCTGCAGTAATATGATTACCACAGCCTGATATTATCACTAGAAACACTATTCTATGATTCTCAAATAGTTTGGAATCCATACTCCAAAAAAAAAACACTGTGAACACAATGAAAATCATGAGCGCGTATGACCTTCCCCCTTCCGCTCTTTCGCCGCTGGTGTTCTGTCATTTATTATTCATAAAAACACTCACACTTTATATTTCTATTACTATATAACACTTATATATATCAACAGTCTTTATCCATAAGTTTCCTTCAGAAATAGTAGTTTATTTTTACTGTAGGCATTCAATTTCTCTTTCAGTAAAATACGTATCATTCACTTTCTCGTCCTGTATACTAGCGTTGAGAGTGAATCTGTCACTTTCACTTCCACTTTCATAACTCATAGTATTCATACATGTTAGAGTGAAACTTTCACTTTCATTACTCCTGGTATATATACTCGTATTCTTTTATTACTACTCATTTACATTTCTATGTACATTCTCTATTTTATTTACATTATTTACATTTCTATTTTATTTACACCGTGTTATGTACTTTCACTTGCAGTAACTTATAAAACTATTTTCCACTGTTCACTTATATTTACATTCATTGCTTTCACTTGCTGTTTACACGTTATTTTTTAAACATTATTTACAATTCCACTTGCACTGTTTTACTCACCAGAAAGATCGTAGCCAGTTGACGTTCCACAGCAGTCACTTAGCCCTTTACCCCTTTCCACACAAGGTTTAGTAGAGGGTAGAGGTCACAGGGCCCTTTGCTTGGGGCTAAAAAGCGGCGGAATTGGACAGGCGCGAATCCGACGTGGTTTCACCTTGAAAGACGACAGTAAACTGAATACAGTGTGGTGGCCTAAGGGGGGTGTAATGCTGCCAATGTCAGCGTGGTGACAGCTGCCAATATATACCCTGTGAAATGATTGGCAGGAAATCTAGACAATACATAATAAATTAGGTAGTTCCAGGTGAATGTAAATATCACTTAGGCTTCTCCCTTCCTTTCTTATATATATTTTTATTACGAGAATAGATTATACAACATATTTCAAGGGGAAATAAACAGTGAAAATTTGCGAACGAGTGCACGTGAGGTGTTGTCAGGTGATAATTAGCCAATTCCAGGTGTATGGCACTATCACTTACCTTATTTCTTTTTTGTATATATTATTTGGTATAAGAATAGGGCATAGGGCTTATTTCAATGGATGAAATCAGTGGAAAATTCCAGGGAAGATTTACTTAGAGTAGCATGGCCGTGCAGGTGAGAGGAGAGGGTAATGGAGGGGAGGTAGGGAGGGGAGTCAAGAACGAGGAGAAATGGCTAAACTGTCAACAATGGATGGGAGTACAGATGAGATTAGGAGCACTGACTAGTGTTGGACATTGGCAGGACTGATAGATGATACAAGCCACCACTTGAAAGCCTGGGCGAATTCAAAATAACACAGAATCACAAGTGATGCCCCGCGGTTAAGGGGTTAACCTAGAAGTACATATGTATGTACAGGCCCTGGACATAATGTGTCCTGTGGGACAAATGGGCGAGACGTCAGGTCTGCATCCACATTACCACTGTCTTCTCTCTCAAATGACTCAGAGATTATGGGCATGGATTCATATGGAGCAGGAAGAACACATCCCTGATTGGTGGTACGCTGACACATTGCAGGAACGCGCAAGCCTATCTATTTTCTGTCCCATTCCTGGCCAGAAAAAGTCAGCATGGATATGGCCTTGGGTTTTCTTTTTGGCCATGTGACCTCCTGACACTGAACAATGACTCAGTTCACACACTGCTCGGTGATACTTTACGGGAATGAGGAACTGCAGTCGAACCTCGCCCTTGGGTGTTTGTGACTCATGGTACAGCCATCCTTGTTTACGAAGGAACCTGGCTTGACCTCCCCGTGAATACTGAATCACATTATCCTTAAGATTCTTCCACACAAGAGCAAGTGTCAGGTCAGATTGTCATTCCAGGACAATATATTGACTACAAATCAGATCTTGCAACATTGCAATTGTCAACGATGTGGCACGGTTCTGAGCCTTAGCCATGGCTCGTGTTACTGTAACAGCTGAAGTCTGAATAGCAATGTCTACTTTGCAACTATTTTTGGCACTTGGTATGTTACATATATTAGGGTCAAACACAATTTCTGGCATGACAACTGCAACTGTTGAACCAGTGTAAAAGGGAGATGTTACCTGGATACGTGCCTCAAGAAACAGTCTCACTGATCCATCAATAAGCTGAACTTGGATCTGTTTCACTGTGTATTCCTCAGGCCAAACCAGACTGCCTGACAGAGCAAGTTGAGGAACCATTGTCTCTCAGGACATTTACAGGAACACTTCCCACAAACCCTGGCTGAACGAGGAAGGCACTGTTACCTGTGGGAGAGCCTGTGGAGGAAGCAGCCAGCCATTGACAAGGCTGCATGGCCCACAACTCTGTGAATGTGACGCCCTGAGGACTAGATGCCTGAGGGAGTGTAGTCACCATCTGGGGAGTTGGAGCATTTACCACCTGTGGAGGAGGGCTCACTGTCTGAGGGGAACTAGTTCCTTGTCAAGGAGGGCCTGTGCTACTAGGGACAACACCAACTTGGGCTTGACAGGGAATGAAGGCTGCATTTGCCTCCTACCTCCAATACACTGGGGCTGGTACTGAAAAAGATTGTCTCAGCTGTAGATTGTGTGGCTGATACTGCTCCCAGTTAGGGTACTTGTTCCTCTTCCAGCCAGGTTGCTGAACATTCTGCCCTTAGTCCTTTTTCTTTGATTTGTCTGGACTGTGTCCATTATTCTGAGAATGGCCTTGATGGTGGGGTTTGATCGGAGATTGCATCCCAGACTTGACACTATCGTTCCTGTTCCAGGACTATTGCTTACAAATTTGGTACCCGTACGCAGTGAAGAATGCATCAGCCTTTTCCACCATTTGGTTGGCATCCTTTAACTGACATCTCTTCAGCTGAGCCATAATCCCAGCAGGTCATGACTTTTCTAGCTATGTATGCAGCATAAGGCCAATTATCCCCCCTCGCATGCGAGGGGTCTCGTCCTTTCTATTCACTTATCTAAGTACTGTAAGAAGTGAGACAGTCGAGGAACTGGACAGCGGTCTCCTTTTCTTGGAGACACGCCCTCATGAACTGACTCCTGGCGTCATCAACCATGAGATCATACGCTTTGATGAGTGCAGACTTCATCATCTCATAGGTGAGATTGTCCCTGCAACTTCTGTGGAGAATATCGAGGGCAGGGCCCTCAAACAAGCTAAGAAATTGGAGCCACTTAGCTGCCTCATCCAGCTGGTACAGCTATGCCATGTCCTCGAAACGAGCTATGAACAGCTCGATTCGCTCGCCTTCCTTGTACGAGGGAAGCTCAAGGCACGGGGTTGCCAGAACAGGTGCTGGAAGAGCACTCGGGAGCTCAAGTCAGCTGCACCAGATGTGCCCAAAGCCAAAGAGTCTCGCTTGAGCTTCAACACCTCAAGCTTGTGTTTTTCACGTGCCTCACGCTCAGCACGCTCGTGTTCACGTTCTCTCTCACGTTCCTCGCGCTGTTCTCGCTCGTGTTCGCACTGTTCTCGCTCGTGTTCGCGCTGTTCTCGCTCGTGTTCGCGCTGTTCTCGCTCGTGTTCACGCTGTTCTCGCTTGTGTTCGCGTTGTTTTCGCTCGTGTTCGCGTTGTTTTCGCTCGTGTTCGCGCTGTTTTCGCTCGTGTTTGCACTGTTTTCGCTCGTGTTCGCTCTGTTCTCGCTCGTGTTCGCGTTCTCTCTCTGACGTTCCTCACACTGAATTTTGCACTTTTCACGGGCATCACTCTCATGTTGCTGTTCATATGTGTACCGTGACAGCACAGTCTTTAATTTCCTGGGGATTAGTAAGCCTCATATCCTTGGTTTCCTGTATATATAAACTAGTGGCCATGATGCTAACTCAGACTGAGACAAAGTGAACTAAAGACTGACGTACTGACTGCTGTTTTGCAGTCGAATGCTAATAATAGAAAATAAAGAATACAGGCACAGGATGGTGGTGACAAGTTTTATCTATTTAAACTGGTAAAGAAAGAGAAAAAAAAAGACTGCCTAGGAAAACTTTTACATAGAATTAATAAAACAGAATCAATAACCACCAGTAAGCTAGTGCCTATAAACTTTAATGATTATGTCTTATAACTAGCTATGAGTGAATCCGTTTATTATTTCGTTAATAACTTTAATGCTAGGAGTTAATATCCTGGAATGAGGTTGCCAGATATCAAGGGGTGGGAAGTGGAATTAAGAATAAATGCAAATAAATGGTCGGTTGTCACAAAGTAACTGACTTATGAAATCAAGTAGTAAGTTTTTACTTAATGACAGCCTACAGTTCTTCACCAATTCTCTAAAGACGAGAATTTTTTAAACTTTTGCAACAGTACACAGAGGAGACTAATCACTCGTGAATGCTGAATTGTTGATACTGTTGGCCCCTGAGAAAGTGTCCTTACCCTTGACAGTCGAAAACTATTACTAATAATAATAAACAGATTCTTGCTGGTGCTAACTCCTGGCTAGCACAACGGGTTTAAGAATTAATAGGAAAGAACTGGCTTAACTACCAGTCGTGATTTATGTAAGAAGTTTGTGCAAACTCGGAGTAGCAAACTAAGCACAATGTGGAGAAATCAAACAAGAGTCTTAAATTTAATTGAACTCAAAAGAACTGTAATTTATTAATTACAATAGGTAAATTTACATTACAAGGGAAACTAAGTTAATAAATCAAGCAAAGTAAATACTCTCACTTACGCACTCAAACAACTACTTCATAACCTTAAGTGTAGAAAAACATGGAAAGAAAATACTATAGTCCTTCCAAAATATCGAGATCGTTTGGGCGTTGTCCTCACGGGAATTCTCCTTCGCGCGATCCTGCCGAATCCATACCAAAACACACCTCTCGGTCCCATGTCAGCTATTTACTACTTCTATATGAAATTTATTTACAGTACATGTATATATAATTCTCTAATAAGGCTATATAGTGTAAGAAAATGCCTATTGTTTTTAATAATAACAATGACTTTTTATAAATACCTCAACACTTGGCAACGTTGCTTTGCAACACTGTCACGCTTGTAGGTGAGTCAGTGAGGGTAGGTCAGGTGTCAATCCGCAAGTCACTTTCTCTGACCGCCATTAAAAGATAAGCTCCTACCCCTACTCGCCCTCGTCTTCTCCACAGTCGAGAAAAAGAACTTATTTACAGCATAAATAAGTATTTTTTTTTAGAAAAGAAGGCAAACAGAGGACCTATAATTCATAAAACCGTATAGACTTTTTACAGAAATAAATCTCCATAAAATGTTGATTTTATATGCAGAGACAGACAGACAGACAGACAGAGACAGACAACAGCCAGAGTCAGGAGTTTTTTCAAATTCTAATAATTCATAAAACCGTACAGACTTTATAGAATTGAATCTTCATATAATGTTGATTTTATATGCAGAGAGAGAGAGAGAGAGAGAGAGAGAGAGAGAGGTAGTGAGCTGGGAGTGAGGGTTGTCCCTTGAAGTTTGTCTCAAATCCGATAATTCCGGTAGAAACTGTGGCAATGTCGCACGTAGGGGAATTCCCGTGAGGGACAACGCCCAAACGATCTCGATATTTTGGAAGGACTATAGTCAGTGGAGAAAAATGGAGCTGTAGCTGAGAAGAGGCTGGGGGTCTCTCCTTGCACTCAAGGAGCTGCAATTCACACTGCTAACATCCACTGCTGCCGATCACCAACTCGGTGAAGAGATGCGGGAATCGTACAATTGCCAGAGACTGTAGCTGCTACGATGGTGGGGGGGGGGGTCTTGTTACTCTGCACTGCGCACGATCTCCTCACCCCTTGACAGCTTAACATTAACTGACTAATGTTCCCACGCCAGGCGCCACCAACCAGCTCGTCCCCTCCTAACATCACCGACATTAACTGGAGCAAGATTGACACTGAACAACTTGTCAACAACGTCGTCAAGAAAATCAGGCTCACGAACAACTTGGAGCTGTACAATGGCCTCAAGTAGTTCCCCTAATCATCTCTCCAACTACCAGAAGCCTCCTAGCTCACGCTAGTCCTCTTTTTCACCAGCTTCACCTCTGGCGGGCCCACAGGCCCGGTCCTCCTATGGGAGGAAAATCTACAACAGCAACAACAATAACAACAGGCGGCCGGGACGCCGCGCCGGGTACAGAAGCATGAGAAATGGGCGTGGCTTTACTTACCGGCTAGAGAGGCAAGGTGTGGGAACGATAATTACACAAAAATATCGCTCAGTGAAACGTACTGTCTATATTTAAAGACAGTCACTCATGATACATGACGAATATTATGAAAACTGTTTCAGAGCTGAGTGCAGATACAAGTGGTTAGCTGACTGAGCGTAGTTATATTGGGTTTCAGCATTGTTCAAGAGTTTCCATTATAATAACACAATGTCACGAATTCCCATTATAATACGATCTAGTAAATTCGTGACAATATGGATGGGGTGATAGAAATAAAAACACGAGTAATGGAGAGAGGAATGGCATTAGTAATGTATGGTGATGGATGAAATATCTCAAATTTGTTGTATGCTGATGATGCAGGAATACTTGCAAATACTATCTATCTATCTATTCCAAATACCAGACAAGAATTTGGTAGACTAGTGCAGAGTTTTGCTGATGTCTGTGAGCGTCGTGCCTTGAGAGTAAATGTAGAAAGTGTAAAGTTATGGTTATTGAGAAAGTGACTCCCAGTGTGATGTTACAGTGAGTGGAGAGAGACTGGAATTAGTGAGTCAGTTCAAACACCTGGGTACAGTGATAGAAAATAGAGGAAAATGTGCAAAACAAGAGGAAAGTAGTGTGACACAAGGAAGAAAAGTAGCTGGTGCAATGAAGGCCTTGATAAGAAAGAGAGGCTTGAGTGTTGCAGCTGCACGAGGCCTACATGAAGGAGTGTTACTGCCAACTTTAAAATACGGATGTGAGACTATGGTGTGACATGAAAATGAAAAGTCAAGAGTGACAGCAGTGGAGATTGGACTGCTGAGGAATGTATGTGGAGTACAGAGAGTTGATAGGATACGAAATAATGATTCGTGAAAGATGTGGAGTGAGGAAGTCTGTGGACATCAGAATCGAAGAGAGTGTACTGAGATGTGGAGAGAATGGATAACAATAAAGGATGAAAAAGGTACAGTATATCTGAGCGATTTTGAAGGAGGGAGGAGGCGAGGTAGTCCAAGGAGAAGGTGGAAGGATATGGTCGATGAGTGTGTGAGGAAGAGAGGTTTGGAAGTCGGTGAGGCTAGGGGCCTGAAAAGAGATCGAGCTGGCTGGATGAATATTGTGAGGAGAAGCTCATGATCAGGGATTTGGCACCGATTTTTAACGTGACAGATTCCGAATTGACTCTATGGGATAAGTTTATGTGATGCCGCAGAGCCTGGTGAATGTTTTTGGTCGATCAGATAGAGCCAAGATTCCGGGGGCTTGAATGGTAAGTGAATGGAAGCGTGGCCCATTGGAGTGGGCAAATTTGGACTGTCTGGACATTGCCACTCCTCACCCGCCCAAGGGTGGGAAAGGAGGTCCGGATGATGATGTTTTTACTCAGTCGTTATTTGTCTTTTTACTTCCTTTCTCCTAATTATATTTTTTTAATATTTCTGGAATGTTACTGAGAGGTTGGTTTGTCTTTTTTCTCATTTGTTTCCCCCCTACCTATTTCCCCCAAACTTTTATTTCTGGTCTTCGTTCATCCATTAATAGCGATTCGTTATTCTTCTTCCTTTATTTGTTTTATGTTCACTACTCCTTTTATTTCCTTTCTGTTTTCATCTCACTCTACACGGATTTTTTTTTTTCCCACTCTGCATGGCTGGCTTCCTACGCTGAGAATGAATGTACTTTTACTTTTCATTGCTTCCATTTTTACCTGCATATTTTCTCCTTCGCTTTTGTAGTTTATATACATTCGATTTTTCATCTTCCAATTCCAATTTTTTTATTGACAAGTCTTTGTTCCCTTCTTTATTTATTTATATATTTTTTGTTAATACTTCGTGCTGGCTCTTCTAAATCATTTCTTGCTTTTTTCACGATATCACTTTGTTTCTTGTTCACAGTTCACTTTATCCCTCGCGCCTCCCCTTCCCCCTCTCTTCTATTCCCTGCCCAATTGTTATTATCTTCTCCCCTTCTCCATTAACGCATTGAAAATCCCTCCTTGTTTTTACCTATCATAACAGTACTTCCTAATATCTTGTCCTTTTTTCACTCCCCTCTTCTTCCCATTTTTTATTTTCTTAAGGCTTTCTCAATCTTCCTTCCCCATCGAGTAATTTCTTCCCCTTTCTTCCTTTCCCAGTTCCAAACCTTTCCTTTTTAAGTTGTAATATCAACACTTAATTTCATGCTCATTTTCCTTATGCTATTCCTTTCTTCGTAGTTCTTTAGCTCTCCCTCTTTTTATCCTCCTTCCCTATTTCCCTTATCTCTTCTTTTACCCATCTGAAATCTTGTTCTCCTATTGTTCATTCTTAACACTACGTTATTTTATAGCCTTCTTTCATTTCCATTTTACTAAGATTGCTTATCCCGATCCTGCCATCACATCACTGCCCATCTCAATTCTTATTTCCCATACCATTTTACTTA